>NW_026892839.1:2500-235591 GCF_033815535.1 Pezoporus flaviventris | reverse complement strand
TTGGAGGTCAGTGGGTGTCAATGGGACTCAATGGCTGTCAATGGGGGGTCAATGGGACTCAGTGGTGGTCAACGGGGGTCAGTGGGTGTCGATGGGACTCAATGGGTGTCAATGGGACTCAACGGGTGTCAATGGGACTCAGTGGGTGTCAGTGGGACTCAATGGGACTCAGTGGTGGTCAATGGAGGTCAATGGGTGTCAATGGGACTCAACGGGTGTCAATGGGACTCAGTGGGTCTCAATGGGAGGAGTCAATGGGGCTCAATGGGTGGAGTCAATGGGGCTCAATGGGGATCTATGGGTCTCAATGGGGCGGATGTGCAGCGCGCCGGGACCTGGCGTCCATCGTGTCCGAGGTGCTCATGTACGTGCTTATCGTGGGGGGTCAATGGGGCTCAATGGGAGGAGTCAGTGGGGATCAATGGGGCTCAGTGGGGATCTATGGGTCTCAATGGGGCGGATGTGCAGCGCGCCGGGACCTGGCGTCCATCGTGTCCGAGGTGCTCATGTACGTGCTCATCGTGGTGCTCACGCTGTGGCTGGCCGCAGAGATGCTCTACTGCTACCGCAAGGTGGCGGCGGCAGCCCCGCCCCCCGACAGCGCGTGCGTCACCCGGGGGGGCGGGGCCAAAGGGGGGAAGGGGCGGGGCTAAAGGGGGAAGGGAGAAAGGGGTAGGGTCAATGGGAAATGGGGTGTAATCAGTGGGAAAGGGGCTGAGCGGATGGGAAAGGGGGCGTGGTTAAGGGGGAAGGGGTGGGGCTAAAGGAGAAGGGGAGGGGATAATGGGAAAAGGGGCAGGGCTAAAGGGATAGGGCCAGTAGGAAATGGGTGTATCAATGGGGGTGAAATCAATGGGGGCTGAGCCAAGGGAAAAAGGGGGCGGGGCTTATCGGGGTAGGGGAGGGGCTAAGGGGTAAAGGGGGTGGGCCAAAAGGGGGAAAGGGGAGGAGCTAAAAGGGATTGGGGTAGGGTCAATGGGAAAGGGGTGCTGTAGGGGTCTGAGGGTGCTATGGGGGTCTATAGGGTGCTATGGGGGTCTATAGGGTGCTATGGGGTGCTATGGGGGGTCTATAGGGTGCTATGGGGTGCTATAGGGTGCTATGGGGTGCTATAGGCTCCCTGTCCCCCCACAGGTCCGAGTACCTTGCCATCACCTCGGAGAGCAAAGAGAACTGCGCAGGGGTGCAGGTGGCCGAGTAGCACCCATGGGTGCTGCTGCCCCCCCCCTCCCCTATAGCACCCCCTATAGCACCCATAGCACCCACCCCCCCTTACACAGCGCCCCCCCTGCAATAACCCCCCCGGGGGGGGCGACCCGGCCCCCCCCTGCACCCAGCACCATTGCACGGCTCCTATGGAAGGGGTACAGCACCCATGGGTGCTCCTGTGGATGGCTGTTGGCACCCATGGGTGCTCCTGTGGATGACTGT
Organism: Pezoporus flaviventris; assembly: GCF_033815535.1. Lineage (NCBI taxonomy): Eukaryota > Metazoa > Chordata > Aves > Psittaciformes > Psittacidae > Pezoporus > Pezoporus flaviventris. Next base: position 234,160 of record NW_026892839.1, on the reverse strand, counting down.
TGGCACCTATGGGTGCGCCTATGGATGGACTCAGCACCCTATAGAAGGTCCCAGCACCCATGGGTGCTCCTATGGATGGCTGTTGGCACCCATGGGTGCTCCTGTGGATGGCTATTGACACCTATGGGTGCTCCTATGGATGGACCCCAGCACGTTAAAGAAGGACCCAGCACCCATGGGTGCTCCTGTGGGCGGCTATTGACACCTATGGGTGCTCCTATGGATGGACCCAGCATGTTAAAGAAGGACCCAGCACCCATGGGTGCTCCTTTGGACAGCTGTTGGCACCTATGGGTGCTCCTATGGATGGACCCAGCGCGTTAAAGAAGGACCCAGCACCCATGGGTGCTCCTGTGGGCGGCTATTGGCACCTATGGGTGCTCCTATGATTGGACCCAGCACCCATGGGTGCTCCTGCAGATGGCTGTTGGCACCCATGGGTGCTCCTATGGAAGGACCCACAACAACCCCACCCTGCCCCCAGCACTGAGCTGTGCATGCAAATGAGCCAGATGCAAATGAACTTATGCTGATCAGCTCCGCGCTGATTGGCCCTATGCTGATGAGCCGCGCAAGCTGATTGGCTGTATGCAAATGAGGGGGCGGCACACGATGTCTGATCTGCAAATGCACTTTATGCAAATGAAGCCCCCCGCTAGTGACTGTGTGTGTATGCTAATGAAGGTGTGAACATGCTAATGAGAGGGTGAATTATGCAAATGACAGGCAAATTAGGGTTAACGGTGCAATGCGTTGGTTATTAGTTATTTGAATAACTAACCGGATGATATGGTTAGTTATTCAAATGAGTCTCATTAAGGATGCAAAATGCGTGTCATGGAGGGTGTGTGCTAATGAATATGCTAATCACTCATCATGCAGTAGGCATAGGGGATAGTGCTGAGAGAATGCAGTGATTATAGCGTATATGCAAATGAGTCGGTACGGTAATTAGATGATATGCAAATGCGTCCATAAATGGGCAATATGCAAATCAGGCCCTGCATTGATTGGGTGGTATGTAAACGATGTGGTATGGTAGCTAATGAGTATGCAAATGAGTGGATATGCTAACAAGGAGATACGCAAATGAAGCAATATAAGCAATGGGTGGCATGCAAATGATGCGGTGTAATTATGACCCATTATGGAAATGAGGGTGTGATATGCAAATGAAGCTGTCGATATGCAGATGAGCAGTCTTGCTAATCAGGCTGCATGCAAATAAGACTATATGCAAATGAGGCTCTACGCAAATGAGTCTTCAACCCACCAGGCCTGTGAGCTCTGTATGCTAATGAGTTCTATATGCTAATGAGTCCTATGCTAATGAACCCCATGCTAATAGGTGTCCTTCTAGGCACCAACCAATCAATCTGTTATGCAAATCAGCCCCATGTTAATGAGCTCGATGCAAATGAGACACTTAAGCCCCGCCCACATCCAGGCGGTGGCGGGAAAATGACGCAATAAGGGCGGGAACGGGCGGTGACGTCAGTGATGGGATGGGCGGGTTGTTCGTGGCTTAATGGGGAGGGGGTGATGACGTCATTAATGACGTCCGGCCCGACCGGTTTGGGGGCTTCAATGGGGGGAAGCGTCGGCGGTGACGTCACCCGTTTGGCGCGCAATTACGAGCGTTTTTGGCGCGCCCTGACTCAATGAGAGGGTTTGGGGGGGGGGGGGGAGGGGCAATGATGGGGTTCGGGGGGGGAGGGGCGGGGTTTAAGGGGGCCCCCCCGCGGCTGCAGCCCCAGAACGGAGCCGAACGCGTCCGGTGCAGGCAAGAAACGGGCGGGGGGCGTTTGGGGAGCGTTTTGGGGCGTTTGGGAGCGTTTTGGGGCCGTTTGAAGGCGTTTGGGAGCGTTTGGGGGCGTTTTGAAGGCGTTTGGGAGCGTTTGGGGCGTTTGAGGCGTTTGGGAGCGTTTGGGGGCGTTTTGAAGGCGTTTTGGGGCGTTTGGGAGCGTTTTGGGGCGTTTTGGGGCCGTTTGAAGGCGTTTGGGAGCGTTTTGGGGCGTTTGAAGGCGTTTTGGGGCCGTTGAAGGCGTTTTGGGGCGTTTTGAAGGCGTTTTGGGGCGTTTTGAAGGCGTTTTGGGGGTAATTGCGGGCGTTTGGGGGCGTTTCAGTGCATTTGGGGGTGATGTTTGGGGTAACTTAAGGGGTTTGGGGGTGTTTGGGGCGATTGAGGGCGTTTTGGGGGTAATTACGGGCGGTTTGGGGCGTTTGCGGGTGTTTTGGGGGCGTTTAGGGGTCAATTTTGGGGTAGCTAAACCGGTTTGGGGGTGTTTTGGGGGCGTTTGTGGGGTTACTGAAGTCGTTTGGGGGCCTTTCAAAGGTAACTACAGGCGTTTGGGGAGGGTTGAGGGCGTTTTGGGCTTTTGGGGGGTAACTAAAGGCGTTTGGGGGCGTTTTGGGGGTAATTAAAGGTGTTTGAGGTGTTTTGGGGTAATTAAAGGCGTCTGGGGTGTTTGGGGTGTTTTGAGGTGGTTTTCAGGGTGTTTGAGGGCGTTTGGGGTCCTTGGGGGGTAAGTGCAGGCGTTTGGGGGTGTTTGGAAGCGTTTTGGGGGTAACTAAAGGCGTTTGAGGGTGTTTTGGAAGCGTTTTGGGGGTAACTAAAGGCGTTTGAGGGTGTTTGGGTGCGTTTTGGGGTCATTGGGGGTAGCTCCAGGCGGTTTGGGGTGGTTTGGGTGAATTTGGGGGCATTGAGGACATTTGGGTCACTTGAGGGGGTTTTGGGGACACTCATTGGGGTGGTTTGGGGGCAGTTTGGGGTGGTTTAGGGGTGTTTTGGTATGTTTCGGGGTATTTGGGGGTGTTTCAGGGTATTTTGGGGTATTTGGGGGTGGTTGAATTGTATTTTGGGGGGGTTTAGGGGTATTTTGGGGTGTTTTGGGGTGGTTTAGGGTATTTCGGGGGGGTTTAGGGCTATTGGGGTGTTTGGGGGGTATTTTGGGGCTATTTGGGGGGGTGGGGGTATTTGGGGGTGTTTTGGGGGTGTTCTAAGGGTATTTGGGGGGGTTGGGGGTATTTTGGGGTGGTTTAGGGTATTTGGGGGTGTTTTGGGGGTGTTCTAAGGGTATTTGGGGGGTTGGGGGGGTTTTGGGGTGGTTTAGGGTATTTGGGGGGGTTTTAGGGCTATTGTGTTTTGGGCGTATTTTGGGGCTATTTGGGGGGGTTGTGGGGTGTTTTAAGGGTATTTTGGGGTGTTTCAGGGCTGTTTTGGGGCAATTTTGGGGGGGTCGGGGTATTTGGGGTGTTTCTGGGCTATTTTGGGGTGTTTTGGGTGTTTTAAGTATATTATGGGGTGTTTTGGGGCTATTTAGGGGTGTTTTGGGGATATTTTGGGGTGTTTTAAGGGTATTTAGGGTTGTTTTGGGGCTATTTGGGGGTGTTTTGGGGCTATTTTGGGGTGTTTTGGGGCTATTTGGGGGTGTTTTAAGGGTATTTAGGGTTGTTTTGGGGCTATTTGGGGGTGTTTTGGGGCTATTTTGGGTGTTTTGGGGTGTTTTAAGGGTATTTTGGGGTGTTTTGGGGTTATTTTGGGGTGTTTTGGGGCTATTTTGGGGGTGTTTTGGGGTGTTTTTAAGGGTATTTTGGGTGTTTTGGGGCTATTTTGGGGTGTTTTGGGGCTTATTTTTGGGGTGTTTTGGGGTGTTTAAGGGTATTTAGGGTTGTTTTGGGGCTATTTGGGGGTGTTTTGGGGCGTTTTAAGGGTATTTAGGGTGTTTTGGGGCTATTTGGGGGTGTTTTTGGGTCGGTTTTGGTGACGGGGGTGTCGGGGCCGCAGGTGGGGGGGGCCATGGGGCGCTTGTGCCGGTGCCGGGGTCGCAGACGGGGTCAAGGTCGGGGTCAAGGTCGGGGTCAGCGGCGGCAGCGCCAGAAGCCCTGCGGGTGCCCCTGCAAGGTACGGAACGGGGGGGGGATTTGGGGGGGGTGGGGGGAATTTGGGGGGGTTGGGGGTGAATTTTGGCCTTTTGGGGGTGAATTTGAGCACTTTGGGGTGAATTTGGGCGTTTTCAGGTAATTTGTTTTATTTTGGGGGCTGAATTTTAGCAGTTTTGGGGTAAATTTGGGCGTGTGAGGTAAATTTGGGAGTTTTGAGCGTGAAATTGGGCATTTTGGGGGTAAACTTGGGCCGGTTTGGGGTGAATTTGGCTGTTTTCAGGGAAATTTGGGCAGTTTTGGGGTGAATTTGGGCATTTTGAGGAAAATTTGGGCGGTTTTGGGTGAATTTGGGCGGTTTTGGGGTGAATTTGTGTGTTTTTGGGGTGAATTTGGGCGGTTTTTGGGTGAATTTGGGCATTTTGAGGTAAATTTGGGCAGGTTTTGGGTGAATTTGGGCGGTTTTGGGGTGAATTTGGGCGGTTTTGGGGTGAATTTGTGTGGTTTTGGGGTGAATTTGGGCGGCTTTGGGGTGAATTTGTGTGGTTTTGGGGTGAATTTGTGTGTTTTTGGGGTGAATTTGGGTTGTTTCCTTGGGGGCCACCTCTCACACCTCCCCTTTGCAGCCCAGCTGCTGCCCGTCGATGACATCACCGATGACGTCGCCGATGACGTCACCGCCGCTCGCCGTCACCACCACCTACATCATCTGGCCCCCCCCGCCATCACCACCATGGGGGGGCCCCGCGTGGCCGTTGTTGGGGGTCCCGAGCCCCCAAAATGTTGCTTTTAGCCCCAAAATGTTGCTTTTAGTCCCCAAAATGCTGCTTTTAGCCCCAAAATGCTGCTTTTTGCCCCCAAATACTGCTTTTAGCCCCCAAAAATGCTGCATTTTGCCCCAAAATGTTGCTTTTTAGCCCCCAAAATGTTGCTTTTAGCCCCAAAATGTTGCTTTTAGCCCCAAAATGTTGCTTTTAGCCGCCAAAATGTTGCTTTTAGCCCCCAAAATGTTGCTTTTAGCCCCCAAATGTTGCTTTTAGCCCAAAATGTTGCTTTTAGCCCCCAAAATGTTGCTTTTAGCCCCCAAAATGTTGCTTTTAGCCCCAAAATGTTGCTTTTAGCCCCCAAAAATGTTGCTTTTAGCCCCAAAATATTGCTTTTAGCCCCCAAAATGTTGCTTTTAGCCCCCAAAATGCTGCTTTTAGCCCCAAAATGCTGCTTTTAGCCCCCAAAATGTTGCTTTTAGCCCCAAAATGTTGCTTTTAGCCCCCAAAATGTTGCTTTTAGCCCCAAAATATTGCTTTTAGCCCCAAAATGTTGCTTTAGCCCCCAAAATGTTGCTTTTAGCCCCAAAAATGCTGCTTTTTGCCCCAAAATACTGCTTTTAGGCCCCAAAATGTTGCTTTTAGCCCCCAAATGCTGCTTTTTGTCCCAAAAATCTTCATTTTGTGGCCGTTTGGACCCTAAAGAATGGTTTTTAACCCCAAAATTCACCTTCCCCCTCGAGCCCCCCCCCGTTCCCAAAGGGAATTTGGCAACGAAGCGACCTGTGCCCCAAAACCACCGGTTTTCACCCCAAAACCACCCTAAACCACCCCAAAACTGCCCAAATCTGACAAAAAACGCCCAAATTTGTCCCCAAAACGCCCAAATCCACCCAAGAATGCCAAAATTTACCCCCAAAACACGCAAATTTAACCCAAAACGCCCAAATTCACCTAAACCCGCCCAAATTTACCCAAATTCGCCCAAATTGGGTTAAACTTCATCCGCCCCGAAACTTTGCCCCAAAATCGGAGGTTTTGGGGGTGGGGCAGAACCCAATCGATCCCCGGCCCCAAAATGACGGGTTTTTAACCCAAAACGCGACCTCGCGGGGGGGATTTGACCTAAAAACGCTGTTTTCACCCCAAAAAACACTGGGAAACGCTGGATTTCGCTGCGAAAACGCATCGATTTGATACCCAGACCCGCTTTTGACCCAAAAAGCGGCGTTTTCAGCCCAAAAACGTCGGGAACCGCGGGGTTTCGCTGTGAAAATGAATAAATTTGACACCAAAGCTCTTTTTTGACCCAAAAAGCGGCGTTTTCAGCCCAAAAACGTTGGGAAACGCTGGATTTCGCTGTGAAAACGCATAAATTTGATACCCACAGCAGTTTTTGACCCAAAAGCGGCGTTTCAGCCCAAACGGGGGGGGGGGGGGGGCATTCGCTCCTCGCCCCCGAATTCCCCTTTTCCACCTTAAAACGCGGAGGTGATGACGACATCGAGTCCTTTTGGCGCCAAAAAGGGGCGGGGCACATCCGGGTGTGTGGGAGGGGGCGGGGCCAAGGGAGGGGGCGGGGCCATGGAGGGAGAAGGCGCCACGGGGGGGGTCGCGCTCCTGACCCGGGTCCTGCCGGGGGGGGGAGGGGACCGGAAGTTGGGGGGGGAGCCCCTGGCGGTGGGGGTGAGTGGGGGAGGGGGCTACGGGGTGCTGTGGGTCTCTATGGGTCTCTATGGGTCTCTATGGGGTCTCTATGGGGCCTCTATGGGTCTCTATGGGTCTCTATGGGTCTCTATGGGTCTCTATGTGTCTCTATGGGTCCCTATGGGTCTCTATGGGTCTCTGTGGGGTCTCTATGGGTCCCTGTGGGTCTCTATGGGTCTCTATGGGTCTCTATGTGTCTCTATGGCGTCTCTATGGGTCTCTATGGGTCTCTATGGGTCTCTATGGGTCTCTATGGGTCTCTATGGGTCCCTATGGGGTCTCTATGGGGTCTCTATGGGTCTCTATGGGGTCTCTATGGGTCTCTATGGGTCTCTATGTGTCCCTATGGGTCTCTATGGGTCTCTATGGGGTCTCTATGGGGTCTCTATGGGGTCTCTATGGGTCCCTATGGGTCTCTATGGGGTCTCTATGGGTCTCTATGGGTCTCTGTGGGGTCTCTATGGGGTCTCTATGGGTCTCTATGTGTCTCTATGGGTCTCTATGTGTCTCTATGGGTCCCTATGGGTCTCTATGGGTCTCTATGGGGTCTCTATGGGTCCCTGTGGGTCTCTATGGGTCTCTATGGGTCTCTATGGCGTCTCTATGGGTCTCTATGTGTCTCTATGGGTCTCTATGGGTCTCTATGGGTCCCTATGGGTCTCTATGTGTCTCTATGGGTCTCTATGTGTCTCTATGGGTCTCTATGGGTCTCTATGGGTCTCTATGGGGTCTCTATGGGTCTCTATGGGTCCCTATGGGTCTCTATGTGTCTCTATGGGTCTCTATGTGTCTCTATGGGTCTCTATGTGTCTCTATGGGTCCCTATGGGTCTCTATGGGTCTCTATGGGTCTCTATGTGTCCCTATGTGTCTCTATGTGTCTCTATGGGTCTCTATGGGTCTCTATGGGGGTCTCTATGGGTCTCTATGGGTCTCTATGGGTCTCTATGGGTCTCTATGGGGTCTCTATGGGTCTCTATGGGTCTCTATGGGTCTCTATGGGGTCTCTATGGGTCTCTATGGGGTCTCTATGGGGTCTCTATGGGTCTCTATGGAGTCTCTATGGGTCTCTATGGGTCTCTATGGGTCTCTATGGGGTCTCTATGGGTCTCTATGGGTCTCTATGGGGTCTCTATGGGTCTCTATGGGTCTCTATGGGTCTCTATGGGGTCTCTATGGGTCTCTATGGGTCTCTATGGGTCTCTATGTGTCTCTATGGGGTCTCTATGGGTCTCTATGGGTCTCTATGGGGTCTCTATGTGTCTCTATGGGTCTCTATGGGTCTCTATGGATCTCTATGGATCTCTATGGGGGTCTCTATGGGTCTCTATGGGTCTCTATGGGTCTCTATGGGGTCTCTATGTGTCTCTATGGGTCCTCTATGGGTCTCTATGGATCTCTATGGATCTCTATGGGGTCTCTATGGGTCTCTATGTGTCTCTATGGGTCTCTATGGGGTCTCTATGGGTCTCTATGGGGTCTCTATGTGTCTCTATGGGTCTCTATGGATCTCTATGGATCTCTATGGGTCTCTATGGGTCCCTATGGGTCTCTATGGGGTCTCTATGGGGTCTCTATGGGTCTCTATGTGTCTCTATGGGTCTCTATGGGGTCTCTATGGGTCTCTATGGGTCTCTATGGGTCTCTATGTGTCTCTATGGGTCTCTATGTGTCTCTATGGGTCTCTATGGGGTCTCTATGGGGTCTCTATGTGTCTCTATGGGTCTCTATGGGTCTCTATGTGTCTCTATGGGTCTCTATGGGTCTCTATGTGTCTCTATGGGTCTCTATGGGTCTCTATGTGTCTCTATGGGTCTCTATGGGTCTCTATGGGTCTCTATGTGTCTCTATGGGTCTCTATGTGTCTCTATGGGTCTCTATGGGGTCTCTATGGGGTCTCTATGGGTCTCTATGGGTCTCTATGTGTCTCTATGGGTCTCTATGGGTCTCTATGTGTCTCTATGTGTCTCTATGGGTCTCTATGTGTCTCTATGGTCTCTATGGGTCTCTATGGGTCTCTATGTGTCTCTATGTGTCTCTATGGGTCCCTATGGGTCTCTATGTGTCTCTATGGGTCTCTATGGGTCTCTATGGGTCTCTATGGGTCCCTGTGGGTCCCCGCAGGTTTCCCAGCTCCTGTTGGGGGCGCTGCAGTGCGCGCTGGGGGCGGGGCTGTTCGTGGCCCTGCAGCACCCGGTGGGGGCGGAGCTCGGGGCCCCCATAGGGGCAGGAGCCGTGGTGAGGGGGGGGCACTTGTGGGGCAGGAGGGGGAACACTTGTGGGGCAGGAGGGGGAACACTTGTGGGGCAGAGGGGGAACACTTGTGGGGCAGAGGGGGAACACTTGTGGGGCAGGAGGGGGAACACTTGTGGGGCAGAGGGGGAACACTTGTGGGGCAGGAGGGGGAACACTTGTGGGGGCAGAGGGGGAACACTTGTGGGGCAGAGGGGGAACACTTGTGGGGCAGGAGGGGAACACTTGTGGGGCAGAGGGGGAACACTTGTGGGGCAGGAGGGGAACACTTGTGGGGCAGAGGGGGAACACTTGTGGGGCAGAGGGGGAACACTTGTGGGGCAGGAGGGGGAACACTTGTGGGGCAGGAGGCCACTTGTGGGGCAGAGGGGGAACACTTGTGGGGCAGGAGGGGGAACACTTGTGGGGCAGGAGGGGGAACACTTGTGGGGCAGGAGGGGGAACACTTGTGGGGCAGGAGGGGGAACACTTGTGGGGCAGGTGGGGGAACACTTGTGGGGCAGGAGGGGGGGCTCTTATGGGGGTTGATGGGGGGCACTTGGGCTGAGGGGGCACTTTTGGGGCAGGGGTGGCACTTATGGGGCAGAGGGGGCACTTACAGGGCGGGGGGGCAGTTGTGGGGCAGAGGGAGCACTTATGGGACAGAGGGGGTGGTTGTGGGTGGAATTGAGGGGTGGGGTTATGGGGTGGTTATGGGGCAGGGGGTGGTTATGGGGTGGTGGACACTTACAGGGCACTTATATGGGGTGCTATGGGGAAGGGTGGGCTCATATTGGACCGGGGGGAGCACTTACGGGGTGGGCCCCACTTATGGGGCAGAGCGTGACCCACATCTGCCCCCCCAGCTGATGGTGTCGGGGGCGGTGCTGGTAGCGATGGCGCAGAGGCCCTCTGTGGGGCTGGTGAGTGGGGGGAACACTTATGGGCAGCTGTGGGGTGCTATGGGCTGGCTATGGGGCAGATATGGCATGCTATGTGTTGGCTGTGGGGCAGCTGTGGGGTGCTATGGGCTAGCTATGGGGCAGCTACGGGGTGCTATGGGCTAGCTATGGGGCAGCTATGGGGTGATATGGCCTGCCTATGGGGCAGCTATCAAGTGGCTATGGGGCAGCTATGGGGCACTATAGAGTGCTGTGGGGCACTATGGGATGCTGTAGGGGTACGGTGGGGTGATATGGCTTGGCTATGGGACACGATGTGGGGCAGGTGACCTGGGGGGGGGGTGTGACCCATAGAGTGCCCCATAGGCTCACGTGTGGGGCTGCCCCATAGGCGCGGGCAGCGCTGGCCCTGGGGGTCGTGGCCTCCATCGGCTCCTTCCTGGCACTGGGGCTGCAGGGGCTGCTCCTGCCCCACACCTGCCCCACGTGCTACAACCTGGGGCCCTCCCACGAGGTAGGGGGCGCTATGGGGTCTCTATGGGTCTCTGTGTTTCTCTATGGGTCTCTGTGGGTCTCTGTGGGTCCCTATGGGTCTCTATGGGGTCTCTGTTGGTCTCTATGCATCTCAGTGTTTCTCTATGGGTCTCTATGGGGTCTCTATGGGTCCCTATGGGTCTCTATGGGTCTCTATGTGTCTCTATGGGGTCTCTGTGGGGTCTCTATGGGTCCTCTATGTGTCTCTATGGGTCTCTGTGGGGTCTCTATGGGTCTCTATGTGTCTCTATGGGTCTCTATGTGTCTCTATGGGTCTCTGTGGGGTCTCTATGGGTCTCTATGGGTCTCTATTGGGGTCTCTATGGGTCTCTATGGGTCTCTATGGGTCTCTATGGGTCTCTATGGGGTCTCTATGGGTCTCTATGGGTCTCTATGGGGTCTCTATGGGTCTCTATGGGTCTCTATGGGTCTCTATGGGGTCTCTATGGGTCTCTATGGGGTCTCTATGGGGTCTCTATGGGTCTCTATGGGTCTCTATGGGTCTCTATGGGGTCTCTATGGGTCTCTATGGGTCTCTATGGGTCTCTATGGGGTCTCTATGGGTCTCTATGTGTCTCTATGGGTCTCTATGTGTCTCTATGGGTCTCTATGGGTCTCTATGGGTCTCTATGTGTCTCTATGGGTCTCTATGGGTCTCTATGGGTCTCTATGGGTCTCTATGGGGTCTCTATGTTTCTCTATGGGTCTCTATGGGTCTCTATGGGTCTCTATGGGGTCTCTATGTGTCTCTATGGGTCTCTATGGGTCTCTATGGGGTCTCTATGTGTCTCTATGGGTCTCTATGTGTCTCTATGGGTCTCTATGGGTCTCTATGGGGTCTCTATGTGTCTCTATGGGTCTCTATGGGTCTCTATGGGTCCCTATGGGTTCCTCACCCATCCCCGCCGCCAGGGGGCGCTGCTGGGCGCGCACGCGCTCCTGATGACGTCAGCGGCGGCCGGGGCCGCCCTCGCCGTGACCGGGTCCGTGGCGGCCGCCAGGGGGCGCCCAAAGGCGGGGGGCGGGGCCGGTGAGTGCGGGGGGGGGGAGGGGAATGGGGCGGGGCCAAAAGGGGGGCGTGGCCACGACCCTGACCCCGCCCCCTCTTTGCCCCCTCCCCCCAGCCCGTTGTGATCTACCAGACGTCACTTCCTGCGTCGGGGGGCGGGGCTTAAGCGAGGCCACGCCCCACCCCCCCTTCTGGCTCCGCCCCTCAATAAAGGTCTATGGGCGCTATAGGGTGTTGTGGGGCTCTATGGGGCCTTATAGGGTTCTATAGGGCTCTATGGGGTGCTATAGGGTGTTATGGGGCTCTATGGGGTGCTATAGGATGTTATGGGGCTCTATGGGGCGCTATAGGGCTCTATGGGTGCTATAGGGTGTTACAGGGCTCCATGGGGTGCTATAGGGTGCTATAGGGCTCTATGGAGTACCATAGGGTGCTATAGGGCTCTATAGGGTGCTATGTATGGACCAGTGCATCCCAGTATGGGCCAGTATAACCCAGTATAGCCCAGTATGGACCAGTATAGCCCAGTATGGACCAGTATAGCCCAGTATAGCCCATTATGGACCAGTACATCCCATTATGGACCAGTATAACCCAGTATGGACCAGTATAACCCAGTATAACCCAGTACATCCCATTATAGACCATTACTCCCAATAGGGCACCTTAAGCCCCGCCCCTTTCCCTTAAGCCCCGCCCCCGGACGCAGCGCCCCCTAGCGGCGGTTACCAAACAGATCCTTTATTGGGGGGGGACCCCAAAACCTCCCCCCCCCCCCCAATGGGACCCCCCCATTGTGGAGGGGTCCCATTGAGGGGGGCCTATGGGGGGGACAATGGGGGGTAACAATATGGGGGTGCTATGGGGCGGGGGTCTCATATGGGTGCTATGGGGTGGGGGGACCCAATATTGGGGTGCTATGGGGTGGGGGGACCCAAAATTGGGGTGCTATGGGGCAGGGGTCTCATATGGGTGCTATGGGGTGGGGGTACCCAATATTGGGGTGCTATGGGGTGGGGGGGACCCAAAATTAGGGTGCTATGGGGCGGGATTCTCATATGGGTGCTATGGGGTGGGGGGACCCAATATTGGGGTGCTATGGGGTGGGGGGACCCAAAATTGGGGTGCTATGGGGCGGGGGTCTCATATGGGTGCTATGGGGTGGGGGGGACCCAATATTGGGGTGCTACGGGGTAGGGGTACCCAAAATTGGGGTGCTATGGGGGGGGTCCCCTATGGGTGCTATGGGAGGGGTCCCATATGGGGCAGTCCCCTTGGGGTCTATAGGGGGGTGCTATGGGGTGGGGGGTCCCAATATTGGGGTGCTATGGGGCAGGGTTCTCATATGGGTGCTATGGGGGGGGCGACCCAATATTGGGGTGCTATGGGGCGGGGGTCTCCTATGGGTGCTATGGGGTGGGGGTCCCATATGGGGTACTCCCATTGGGGTCTATAGGGGGGTGCTATGGGGTGGGGGGACCCAATATTGGGGTGCTGGGGGGGGGGTCTCCTATGGGTGCTATGGGGGGTCCTATGGGGTGGGGGGTCCCAATATTGGGGTGCTGTGGGGGGGTCCCATATGGGGCAGTCCCATTGGGGTCTATAGGGGGGTCCTATGGGGTGGAGGGTCCCAATATTGGGGTGCTATGGGGGGTCCCCTCGCGTGCAAGGTGCAATTATGGGGGGGCACCCACTTTTGGGGCACCCCCCCCTTATAATGGGTGCTGGGGGGGGGTCCCCTCTTGGGTGGGGGGGGTCCCCACAATGGGTGCCCCCCATTGGGGTGTCCTTGGCTCCGTGGGGGGGGGACACACCCCCAAATCCCCCCCTCCCCCCATCCCCATTCATTAACATGGGGGGGGAGGGGGGGGGTCATGCTCCAGGGGGCGGGGCTACGCCGTGGCCGCGGGGCTGCTGGGAAAGAGGAGGTCAATGGGGGGGGGGGGGGGGGGGGGCATTATAGAGACCCAAAATCGCTTTATTCACCCCAAAACCTTGCCCCCCCCCCCCCATTGGTGGCACTTACTGGGGGTCTTGGTCGGCTGCCGGGGGTCCGGGGGGCTGTAAAAGGGGGGGGCAATGGGGGACCCCAATATGGGGGGGGTCAGTGTATGGGGGGGGTCTCATTATCGGGGTCTATGGGGGTGGTTCCCATTATCAGGGTCTATGGGGTGGGGGTTCTATTATGGGGGGGTCCCATTATGGGGGTCTATGGGGGGGTTCCCATTATGGGGTCTATGGGGGGGTTCCCATTATCGGGGTCTATGGGTGGGGGGGTTCTTATTATCGGGGTCTATGGGGGGGTTCCCATTACGGGGGTCTATGCGGGGGTTCCCATTATCGGGGTCTATGGGGGGGGGTTCCCATTATCAGGGTCTATGGGGGGCTTCTCATTGTCGGGGTCAGTGTATGGGGGGGTTCTCATTATCGGGGTCTATGGGGGGGGTCCCATTATGGGGGTCTATGGGGGTTTTCCATTATCGGGGTCTATGGGGGGGGTTCTCATTATCGAGGTCTATGCGGGGGTTCCCATTATCGGGGTCTCTGGGGGGGGTTCTCATTATCGGGGTCTATGGGGAGTTCCCCTTATCGGGGTCTATGGGGTGGGGGTTCTATTATGGGGGTCGATGGGGGGGTTCCCATTATTGGGGTCTATGGGGCTGGTCCCATTATCGGAGTCTGTGGGGGGGTGGTTCCCATTATGGGGGTCTATGGGGGGTTCTCATTATCGGGGTCTATGGGGGGTTCACATTATGGGGGTCTATGGGGGGGTTCTCATTATCGGGGTCTATGGGGGGTTCACATTATGGGGGTCCATGGGGTGGTTCCCATTATCGGGGTCTATGGGGAGGGGGGGTCCCTTTATGGGGGTCTATGGGGGGGGGTCCCATTATCAGGTCTATGGGGTGGTTCTCATTATCGGGGTCTGTGGGGTGGTTCCCATTATCAAGGTCTATGGGGGGGGTTCTCACTATCGGGGTCTTACCTTGGCTCCGCCTTTTTGCACTTGAACTTCTTACCTGGGGGTGCAGAAAAAGAACCCAAAATGGGGCGGATTTGGGGCATTTTGGGGCGGTTTGGGGCATTTTGGTTGAAGGTGGCGTTTGGGGGCGTTTAGGGCATTTTGGGGTGTTTTGGGGCAGCTTTGTGGTGTTCTCAGGCGTTTTGGGGTGGTTTGGGGCATTTGGGGCATTTGGGGGCATTTTAGGCCCCTTTAGGGTGTTTTGGGTGGGTTCGGGGCGTTTCTTAGCGTTTTGGGGCAGTTTAGGGCGTTTTGGGCTGGTTCAGTGGTGTTTGGGCAATTTTGGGCTGGTTTGGGCTGGTTTGGGGCCATTTTAGGCCATTTTAGGCATGTTTTGGAGTGTTTTGGGGGTATTTGGGGCTGTTTTGGGTGGGTTTGGCTGGTTTAGGGGTATTTTGGGCTGATTTTTGGCGTTTTCTGGCTATTTTGGGGTATTTTGGGCTGATTTTTGGCTGTTTTGTGGGTATTTGGGGCTGATTTTGGCTGTTTTGTGGGTATTTTTCGGTGTTTGGGGCTTTTTGAGCTGTTTTGGGGTGTTTTTGGGGGGCTTTTTCTGCTGATTTTGGGGTATTTCGGGGTGTTTTAGGTTGTTTGGGGGTAATTTTGCTATTCTGGGATGGTTTAGGGGTGGTTTTGGGGCGTTTTGGGCTGATTTTGGTGTATTTGGGGCTGATTTTTGGCTGGTTTGGGGCATTTTGGGCGGGTTTGGGCTGGTTTTGGGGTATTTTTGGGTGGTTTTGGGTGTTTTGGGCTGATTTTGGGTTGTTTTGGGGCGGGGGGGCACTCACTGAGCGCGATGAGGACCCCGAGCACGAACATGACGATGGCGAGAACCAACCCCGCCAGGCGCAGGGACTCGTAATCTGTGGGGAGACCCAAAAACACCCGAAATCAACCCAAAAACACCCAAAAATCAACCCAAAACACCCCCAAAACACCTGAAATCAACCCAGAAACACCCGAAATCAACCCAAAAACACCACCAAAACACCCAAATCAACCCAAAAACACCCGAAATCAACCCAAAAACACCCCCAAAACACCTGAAATCAACCCAAAAATACCCGAAATCAACCCAAAACACCAAAAATCAACCCAAAACCACCCGAAATCAACACCCAAAAAACCCCAAACACCCGAAATCAACCCCAAATGACTCAATAACACCCGAAATCAACCCAAAACTGCTCAAAATCACCCAAACCACCCCCAAAACAGACGAAATCCACCCAAAATGACCCCAAAACACCCAAATTCAACCCAAGCCACCCGAATTCAACCCAAAACCACCCGGAATTAACCCCAAAACAGCCGAAAATTAACCCAAAATTATCCCAAACCACCGGGAATTAACCCCAAAACGCCAAAATCACCCCAAAACACCCGAAATTAACCCAAAATCCCCCCCAAACCAGCCGAAATCAGCCCCAAACCACCCCTAAAACTCCCGAAATTAACACAGAGCACCCGAAATCAACCAAAAATTTCCCAAAACCACCCGAAATTAACCCAAAATCACCCCCAAACCAGCCGAAATCACCCCCAAACCACCCCTAAAACTCCCGAAATTAACTCAGAGCCCCGAAATCAACCCAAAATTTCCCAAAACAGCCCGAAATTAACCCAAAATCAGGGAAAATCACCCAAAATTAAACCAAAACCAACCAAAATCACCCGAAATAAAACCAAAACCGCCCGAAATCACCCCAAAATGACCGAACACCGCCGAAATCAACTGAAAAAGGCACAAAACCACCCGAAATTAACCCAAAATCAACCAAAACCACCTCCCCCCCCCGAAATTAACCCAAACCGCCTAAAATCAACTCAGAAACACCCCCAAAACGCCTGAAATCAACCCAAAATCAACCAAACCACTCAAAATCTACCCAAAACCACCCCAAACCTTTCGAAATCACCCAAAATCACCCCCAAATAACACCCCAAACCAGCCCAGATCACCCTAAAACACCCAAAGCCACACAAAATCACCCAAAATCACTCCAACCCAAATCACCCCCAAAACACACCAAAATCACCCCAAAACACCAAAAAAAGAAACCAAAATTACCCAAAACACACCAAAACCACCCCAAAATCATCCAAGTCCCCCAAAACTCCTCTCTGCACCCCAAATACTCCCCTATGGGCCCCCCATATACCACAATAGCACCCCCATACACCCCTATAGCACCCCCATATACCCCTATAGCACCCCCATACACCCCTATAGCACCCCCATATACCCCTATAGCACCCCCATATACCCCTATAGCACCCCCATACACCCCTATAGCACCCCCATATACCCCTATAGCACCCCATACACCCCTATAGCACCCCCATACACCCCTATAATCACTCCCCATACACCCCTATACACCCCCATACAGCCCATAGCACCCCATACACCCCTATAGGCACCCCCATATACCCCTATAGCACCCCCATACACCCCTATAGGCTCCCCATACACCCCATAGCACCCCATACACCCCTATAGCACCCCCATACACCCCTATAACACCCCCATATACCCCTATAGCACGCCCATACACCCCTATAACACCCCATAGCACCCCCATAGCACCCCCATATACCCCTATAGCACCCCCATACACCCCTATAGCACCCCCATACACCCCATAGCACCCCCATACACCCCTATAGCACCCCCATACACCCCTATATCACTCCCCATACACCCCTATAGCACCCCCATACAGCCCATAGCACCCCATACACCCCTATAGCACCCCCAATACACCCCTATAGCACCCCATTTACCCCTATAGCACCCCCCATACACCCCTATAGCACCCCCATACACCCCTATATCACTCCCCATACACCCCTATAACACCCCCATACAGCCCATAGCACCCCAATACACCCCTATAGCACCCCCATATACCCCTATAGCACCCCCATACACCCCTATAGCTCCCCATACACCCCTATAGCACCCCATACACCCCTATAGCACCCCCATACACCCCTATAACACCCCCATATACCCCTATAGCACGCCCATACACCCCTATACACCCCATAGCACCCCCATAGCACCCCCATATACCCCTATAGCACCCCCATACACCCCTATAGCACCCCCATACACCCCATAGCACCCCCATACACCCCTATAGCACCCCCATACACCCCTATATCACTCCCCATACACCCCTATAGCACCCCCATACAGCCCATAGCACCCCCATACACCCCTATAGCACCCCCATACACCCCTATAGCTCCCCCATACACCCCTATAGCACCCCCATACACCCCCATAGCACCCCCGTACACCCCTATAGCTCCCCCATACACCCCTATAGCACCCCCATAGCACCCCCGTACACCCCTATAGCACCCCCATATACCCCTATAGCACCCCCATACACCCCTATAGCTCCCCCATACACCCCTATAGCACCCCCATACACCCCATAGCACCCCCATATACCCTCTATAGCCCCCCCATATACCCCTATAGCACCCCCATACACCCCTATAGCACCCCCATATACCCCTATAGCACCCCCATATACCCCTATAACACCCCCATATACCCCTATAGCACCCCCATACACCCCTATAGCACCCCCATATACCCCTATAACACCCCCATATACCCCTATAGCACCCCCATACACCCCTATAACACCCCCATATACCCCTATAGCACCCCCATACACCCCTATAGCACCCCCATATACCCCTATAGCACCCCCATACACCCCTATAGCACCCCCATACACCCCATAGCACCCCATACACCCCTATGGCCCCCCCATATCTCACCGTAGTTAAAGGGGTCCTTGGCCCGAGCGGCTTCTGGAGGGGGGGGGGATGGGAATAGGGGGGGATCCCATGGGATGGGGCTGGGATCAATCCCCCCCCCCCCCCCCCCCCCGATGCGGGCGCAGCCGCAGCGCAACGCGCAGTGCGGGGCCGCGCAGCCCATAGCGCCCCATAGCGCCCCATAGCATCCATCCGGTACCCACCTGTATCCTGCCCCCCCCACCCCAGCATCCATCCTGCACCCCATAGCACCCTATAGCCCCAATAGCACCCTATAGCCCCCATAGCACCCCAATAGCAGCCTATAGCACCCCAGTAGCAGCCTATAGCCCCCCAATAGCCGCCTATAGCACCCCATTAGCAGCCTATAGCGCCCCATAGCATCCATCCTGCACCCACCTGTATCCTGCAGCCAGCACCCCATTAGCATCCCCATAGCACCCTATAGCCCCCCATAGCACCCAATAAGCAGCCTATAGCACCCCATAGCAGCCTATAGCACCCCCTAAGCAGCCTGTAGCACCCCAATAGCAGCCTATAGCGCCCTATAGCATCCATCCTGCACCCACCTGTATCCTGCACCCAGCACCCCATTAGGATCCCCATAGCACCCTATAGCCCCCCATAGCCCCCGTAGCACCCAATAAGCAGCCTATAGCACCCCAATAGCAGCCTATAGCACCCCAATAGCAGCCTGTAGCACCCCAATAGCAGCCTATAGCGCCCCATAGTACCCTATAGCATCCATCCTGCACCTACCTGTATGCTGCACCCAGCACCCCGTTAGCATCCCCGTAGCACCCATCCTGCACCCCATAGCACCCCATAGCGCCCCTCCTGCGCCCCATAGCATCCGCCCTGCATGCTGCATCACCCTGCACCCACCCTGCACCCACCTGTATCCTGCACCAAACACCCGATAGCACCCATCCTGCATCCCCATAGCGTCCCATAGCACCCATTAGGCACCCCATAGCACCCATTAGCACCCCATAGCACCCTTTAGCACCCCATAGCACCTATCCTGCATCCCCATAGCACCCTATAGCACCCATCCTGCATCCCATAGCATCCCCCCCGCATCACGTCCCCATCAGCATCCACCTGTATCCTGCACCCAGCACCCTATAGCATCCCCATAGCCCCCCCAGAGCCCCATTAGCACCCCATAGCAGCCATAGCACCCCCTAGAGCCCCATTAGCACCCCTAGCACCCCATAGCAGCCATTAGCACCCCATACATCCCTCCCTGCATCCTTCACCCCTCAGCATCCATCCTGCACCCACCTCCCCATAGCGCCCCATAGCAACAACTAGCACCCCATAGCAACAACTAGCACCCCATAGAGCCCCATTAGCACCCATAGCGCTCCATAGCACCCCATAGCATCCTCCCCTGCATCCTTCACCCCTCAGCATCCATCCTGCACCCACCCCCCCCAGCACCCCATAGCAGCCATTAGCACCCCATAGCACCCATCCTGCACCCCATAGCATCCCTCCCTGCATCCTTCATCCCTCAGCATCCACCCTGCACCCACCTGTATCCTGCACCCATCGGGCCCCATAGAGCCCCATAGCACCCCATAGCGCCCCATAGCGCCCCATAGAGCCCCATAGCGCCCCATAGCGCCCCATAGCGCCCGTACCCCCCATAGCTGCCTCCGTAGGGGTCGCCATGGCTCTCGGCTCCCTTCGGCTCCACTCGGTACCGGAGCGATGCGGCAGCGGGGGGGGGGGGGGGGGGGGGGGGGGGGGGGAGGAGATGCGGAGGCCACGCCCACCGGAGCAGGACCCCCCTCCCCCCCATAATGGGAGCAAAACCACCCAGAAACGCTGTAAAACGGCCCCAAAACGGCTTGAATCGGCCTAAAAAACGGTTTAAAGCAGCCGAAAAACGCTTTAAAGCAGTCAAAAACGCTTTAAGTCAGCCTAAAAATGATCTAAAACAGCCAAACCAGTTTTAAATCAGCTTAAAAATGGTTGAAAGCAGCCCAAAACGCTTTAAATCACCCCAAAACCGCTTTAAAGCAGCCCCAAAACGCTTTAAAGCAGCAAAAACCGCTTTAAAGCAGCCTAAAAATGGTTTTAAAGCAGCCCAAAACGCCTTAAATTGCCCCCAAAACGCTTTATAGCAGCCAAAAACGCTTTAAGGCAGCCTAAAAATGAGCCGAAACAGCCAAACCCGCTTTAAATCAGCCCAAAAAACTGGTTTAAATCAGCCCAAAACGCTTTAAATCACCCAAAAACGCCTTATTGCAGCTCCCAAACTCTTTAAAGCGGCCAAAACAGCTTTAAATCAGCCTAAAAAATGGTTTAAATCAGCCTAAAAACGGTTTAAATCATCCCAAAACGCTTCATAGCAGCCCCCAAGCGCTTTAAAGCAGCCAAAAACGCTTTAAGGCAGCCTAAAAATGGTTTAAATCAGCCCAAAACTCTTTAAATCACCCCAAAAACGCTTCATAGCAGCCCCCAAACGCTTTAAAGCAGCCAAAACCACTTTAAGGCAGCCTAAAAAGATCTTAAACAGCCTAAAAATGGTTTAAATCAGCCTAAGAATGGTTTAAATCATCCCAAAACGCTTTATAACAGCCCCAAAATGCTTTAAATAGGCCCAAAACGCTTTAAATTGGCCCAAAATGCTTTAAATCAGCCCAAAACGCTTTATAGCAGTCCCAAAACGCTTTAAATCAGCCCAAAACGCTTTATAACAGCCCCAAAACGCTTTAAATCAGCCCAAAACGCTTTATAGCAGCCCCAAAATGCTTTAAATGAGCCAAAAACGCTTTATAGCAGCCCCAAAATGCTTTAAATCAGCCAAAAACGCTGTAAATGAGCTCAAACCCACTTGAAATCAGCCCCAAACCGCTTTAAATCAGCCTAAAATGCTTTAAATCAGCCGAAAATGCCTTAAATCAGCCTAAAATGCTTTAAATCAGCCTAAAATGCTTTAAATCAGCCTAAAATGCCTTAAATCAGCCGAAAATGCCTTAAATCAGCCTAAAATGCTTTAAATCAGCCTAAAATGCTTTAAATCAGACTAAAATGCCTTAAATCAGACTAAAATGCCTTAAATCAGACTAAAATGCCTTAAATTGCTCCAAACCCGCCTTAACCCCCAAACCACCTTAATTCACCCCAAAACCACTTTAACCCCCCCAAACCACCTTTTCACCCCAAACCACCTTAATTCACCCCAAAACCACCTTAATAACCCCCAAACCACCTTAATTCACCCCGAAAACACCTTAACCCCCTAAACCACCTTAATTCACCCCAAAACCACCTTAACCCCTCAAACCACCTTAATTCACCCCAAAACCACCTTAACCCCTAAACCACCTTAATTCACCCCAAACCACCTTAATTCACCCCAAAACCACCTTAATAACCCCCAAACCACCTTAATTCACCCCGAAAACACCTTAACCCCCTAAACCACCTTAATTCACCCCAAAACCACCTTAACCCCTCAAACCACCTTAATTCACCCCAAAACCACCTTAACCCCCAAACCACCTTAATTCACCCCAAAACCACCTTAACTCCCCAAACCACCTTAATTCACCCCAAAACCACCTTAATTCACCCCAAAACCACCTTAATTCACCCCAAAACCACCTTAACCCCTAAACCACCTTAATTCACCCCAAAACCACCTCAACCCCCTAAACCACCTTAATTCACCCCAAAACCACCTTAATTCACCCCAAACCACCTTAACCCCCAAACCACCTTAATTCACCCCAAAACCACCTTAACCACCAAACCACCTTAATTCACCCCCAAACCACCTTAATTCACCCCAAAACCCCTTAATTCACCCCCAAACCACCTTAATTCACCCCAAAACCACCTTAATTCACCCCCAAACCACCTTAATTCACCCCGAAAACACCTTAATTCACCCCCAAACCACCTTAATTCACCCCCAAACCACCTTAATTCACCCCGAAAACACCTTAATTCACCCCAAAACCACCTTAACCCCTCAAACCACCTTAATTCACCCCAAAACCACCTTAATTCACCCCAAACCACCTTAATTCACCCCAAAACCACCTTAATTCACCCCAAACCACCTTAATTCACCCCCAAACCACCCCAAAACCACCTTAAACCACCCCCAAACCCCATTGGTCAACCAAGAGGCGATGGACACCATCGGAGGCGCTCATTGGCCGTGACTTGATGCCATTGGAGCCCCCCCATTGGTTATGGGGTGGGGGGGGGGTCATTTATTGGGGGGGGGGCAGGAGTTGGGGGGTGTCCATGTGTCCATCCACGTCCTCCTATAGGGACCCCTATAGGACCCCCCCATAGGGACCCTCAATAGGACCCCCATAGGGACCCCCTATAGGACTCCCCCATAGAACCCCCCCAATGGGACCCCCATTGGATGCCCCATAGGGACCCTCCCCATAAGACCCCCATAGGACCCCCCCCTTTCAACCTCCCCTATAGAACCGCCCCTATAGGATCCCCCCTATAGGAACCCCCCAGATGGGACACCCCCCAATAGAGACCCCCTATAGGTCCCCCCTATAGGACCCCCCCATAGGTCCCCCCTATAGGAACTCCCCTATAGGAACCCCCAAATAGGACACCCACCTATAGGTCCCCCCATAGGTCCCCCTATATGTCCCCTCCATAGGTCCCCCCCATAGGTCCCCCCTATAGGACCCCCTCATAGGTCCCCCCTATAGGTCCCCCCCACAGGTCCCCCCCATAGGTCCCCCCCTATAGGTCCCCCCTATAGATCCCCCCTATAGGTCCCCCCCACATGTCCCCCCCATAAGTCCCCCCCCCCCATAAGTCCTCCCCATAGATCCCCCCATAGGTCCCCCCCATAGATCCCCCTATAGGTCCCCCCCATAGATCCCCCTATAGGTCCCCCCCATAGGTTCCCCCCATAGGTTCCCCCCATAGGTCCCCCCCATAGATCCCCCCATTCTCACCCTCTTCATCTCATCCTTGTGGACAAACCTATATGGGAGAGGGGGCGTGGCTTGAGAGGAGGGGGCGTGGCCTGAGGCTGAGGCCCCGCCCGCCCGCCCCTCGCAGCCAATCACTTACGGCGGATGCTCTGACGTAGCGGCCCCTCATCCTCATCGGGCTCTCCCGTCCTGGAGGGGGACACACCAGTATAAACCAATGTAGACCAGTATAGACCAGTATAGACCAGTATAACCCAGTATAGACCAGTATAAACCAGTATAGACCAGAATACACCAGTATAGACCAGTATAGCCCAGTATAGCTCAGCATAGACCAGAATACACCAGTATAGACCAGTATAACCCAGTGACCCCCCAGTATAACCCAGTATAGCCCAGTATACACCAGTGATACCCCCCAGTATACCCCAGTGACGCCCCCCAGTATACCCCAGTGCCCCCCCAGTGCCCCCCAGTGCCCCCCAGTATAACCCAGTATAACCCAGTTACTTTGGCTGTTGGTCGAACTTGCAGCGGCAGCGGCGGCCTGGGAGGACGGAGACGTTTAAGGGGCGTTTTGGGGCGTTTTGGGGCGTTTTGGGGCATTTAAGGGCGTTTGGGGGCGTTTGGGAGGGTTTGAGAGCGTTTGGGGGCGGTTTGGGGTGGTTTGAGGGCGTTTGGGGGCATTTAAGGGTGTTTGGGGGCGTTTGGGAGGGTTTGAGAGCGTTTGGGGGCGTTTTGGGGCATTTGGGGAGCGTTTAGGGGCATTTAAGGGCGTTTGGGGGCATTTGGGAGGGTTTGAGAGTGTTTGGGGGCGTTTCGGGGCGGTTTGGGGGCGTTTTGGGGCATTTAAGGGCGTTTGGGGGGCGTTTGGGGACGTTTATGGGCGTTTGGGGGTGTTTGGGGGGCATTTAAGGGCTTTGGGGGGCATTTGGGGGCGTTGGGAGTGTTTGGGAGCATTTTGGGGCATTTTGGGGGCGTTTGGGGGCGTTTTGAGGCATTTGGGGCATTTTGGGGGTGTTCTGGGGTATTATGGGGTGTGAATGGGGGCTATGGGGGGGTTTGGGGACATTTTGAGGTGTTTGGGGGCATTTGGGGGGTGTTTTGGGCTGTTTTGGGGCTGTTTTGGGTCCTGTATCACGCACTGAGGATGAGGAGGATGCCCAGGAGGAAGAGGACGCCGGCGAAGATGAGGCCCCCGACGCGCAGGGACTCATAGTCTGTGTATGGGCACATGTATGTACAGCTACATGTATGTACATGTGTGTACAGCCCATATACATGTATACACCCGTGTATGGGTACAGCAACATGCATGTACAGCCACATACATGTACAGCCACATACATGTACACATGTACAGCCACATACATGTACATGCGTGTTCTCACCATAGCTGAAGCGATCCTGGTCCGAGGGGGGCTCTAGATGGGGGGGTGGTGGTGTTTAATGATCACATGACCAGGGTCATGTGTGTCCGCCCCCATGGACCCCCCCTTTACCTGCAGCTGGGGCCATGGGACAACACGCAATGACACGCAATGACACGTGTGTGAGAGCCTGGGGGGGTGGAGAGAGAACACGTGTGTGTGACGTCATGGGGTGTCATACGTGTGCGTGCAATGGGCTTAAAATGGGGGGAAATGGGCAAAATTGGGGGAAAGCAGGCAAAAAGCGGGCAAAATTGGGGGAAAACGGGGAAAATAGAGGGAAAAGGCAAAAAATAGAGGAAAATGGGGAAAATCTGGGAAAGGTGGGCAAAAATGGGAGGAAATGGGCAAAAAAATGGGCAAAATCAAGGAAAAATGGGGAGAAAGAGGGAAAAGTGGGAAAACCTGAAGAAAAACTCAGAACTGGGCCAGAACCAGGGCAAAATGGGCAAAAGTGAGGAAAAGCTGGGGGAAAATGGGCAAAAATGGGGCAAAACGGGCAAAACCAGGGGGAAATGGGCACAAATAAGGGAAAATGGGAAAACTTCAGTGGAAACGGGGAAAAATGAAGGGAAACGCACAAAAAATTGGGAAAAAGAGGGAAAACTGGATAAAACCAGGGGAAAATGAGGGAAAACATGGGAGAAATGGGCAAAACCAGGGAAAAAACTGGGAAATGGGCAAAAATAAGGGAAAAGGGGCAAAACCCGGGCAAAAGTAACAGAAGTAACAAGAAAGGGACTAAGAAGTGGATTAAACTGAAAGCGATGTCAAAACCGGTGAAAATGGTGTTAGAACGGGTGAAAACGGTGTCAAAACGGGTGAAAACGATGTTAAAACGGGTGAAAACGTTGTTAAAACGGGTGAAAACGGTTTAAACAGGCTGAAAGACGTGTTAAAACGGGCAAAAACGGGTGAAAACGGTGTTAGAACAGGTGAAAACGGTGTCAGACGGGGGAAAGCAGCGTTAGAACGAGTGAAAACGGTGTCAGAACGGGTGAAAACGATGTTAAAACTGTGAAAACGTTGTTAAAATGGGTGAAAACGGTTTAAACAGGCTGAAAACGGTGTCAGAACGGGTGAAAACGATGTTAAAACGGGTGAAAACGTTGTTAAAATGGGTGAAAACGGTTTAAACAGGCTGAAAACGGCGTCAGAACGGGTGAAAACGATGTCAAAACGGGTGAAAACGGTGTCAGAACGGGTGAAAACGGTGTCAGAACGGGTGAAAACGGTGTTAGAAGGGGTGAAAACGGTGTCAGAACGGGTGAAAACGGCGCCAGAACGGGTGAAAACGGTGTTAGAAGGGGTGAAAACGGCGTTAGAACGGGTGAAAACGGTGTTAGAAGGGGTGAAAACGGTGTTAGAAGGGGTGAAAACGGTGTTAGAAGGGGTGAAAACGGTGTTAGAAGGGGTGAAAACGGCGTCAGAACGGGTGAAAACGGTGTTAGAAGGGGTGAAAACGGTGTTAGAAGGGGTGAAAACGGTGTTAGAAGGGGTGAAAACGGCGTTAGAAGGGGTGAAAACGGCATTAGAACGGGTGAAAACGGTGTTAGAACGGGTGAAAACGGCGTTAGAAGGGGTGAAAACGGCGTTAGAACGGGTGAAAACGGCTTTAGAAGGGGTGAAAACGGTGTTAGAAGGGGTGAAAACGGTGTCAGAACGGGTGAAAACGGTGTCAGAACGGGTGAAAACGGCGTCAGAACGGGTGAAAACGGTGTCAGAACGGGTGGAAAACGGTGTTAGAAGGGGTGAAAACGGCTACAAACGGTGAATAAGGGCGGAAAACGGTCCCCGGAGTCGCCCCAACTGGGGGCAACGGCCGTTGCCGTGGAAACGTGACCTTGATCCCTGCCCCGCCCCATCCCGGCAATGGACCCCTCTGTGCTGGGGGCAATGGGGGGCAATGGGGGGCAATGGGGAGCAATGGGGAGCAATGGGGACAATGGGGGGCAATGGGGGCAATGTGGGGCAATGTGGGCAATGGGGGGCAATGGGGCAATGGGGACAATGTGGGGCAATGGGGGGCAATGGGGACAATGGGGGGCAATGTGGGGCAATGGGGGGCAATGGGGACAATGGGGGGCAATGGGGCAATGTGGGGCAATGGGGGCAATGGGGGGCAATGGGGACAATGGGGGGCAATGGGGGGCAATGTGGGGCAATGGGGGAATGGGGAACAATGGGGACAATGGGGGCAATGGGGGGCAATGGGGGGCAATGTGGGGCAATGTGGGGCAATGGGGGGCAATGGGGGGCAATGGGAAGCCCCCCCCATAGGACTCGGGGTCACCCAAGGTCAAGGTCCCCCCCCCGTACCTCGATCCCGAGCGCGGCTCCCCCCAAGCGCGGCTCCCCCCAAGGCCCCGCCCCCTCCCCAGGCCCCGCCCCCTCCCCCCCCGATGCCCCGCCCCCCCGGGTTATCTTTAGCCCTTTGGGACCCAAAATAGCGCTGACGTCAGCGGGAGCGCCAGGGGCCCCCCTACCCCCCCATTGACACCCAAGGACCCCACATAGACCCCGATAGCCCCCCATAGACCCCCCATAGAGCCCTCTATAGCCCCCCATAGCCCTCCCTATAGCCCCCATAGACCCCCCATAGAGCCCTCTATAGCCCCCCATAGCCCTCCCTATAGCCCCCCATAGCCCTCCCTATAGCCCCCCATAGACCTCCCTATAGCCCCCCATAGACCCCCCATAGAGCCCTCTATAGCCCCCCATAGCCCTCCCTATAGCCCCCCATAGACCTCCCTATAGCCCCCCCATAGACCCCCTATAGGATCCGATATAGCCCCCTATAGACCCCCCCATAGACCCCTTTATAGCCCCCATATAGACCCCCTTAGAGCCCCCCTATAGCCTTCCCTATAGCCTCCCATAGATCACCCTAGCCGTGCCATAGACCCCCCTATAGCCCCCCCATAGGACCCGAAATAGTCCCCCTATAGACCTCCTATAGCCCCCCATAGACCCCCAATAGCCCCCATGTAGCTCCCCTATAGACCCCCCATTGGACCCCCTATAGACCCCCCTATACCCCCCATTGACCCCCCTATAGCCCCCCATAGACCCCCAATAGAACCTGATATAGCCCCACTATAGCCCCCCATAGACCCCCCAATAGCCCTTCTATAGACCCCCCATAACCGCCCTATAGCCCCCCATAGACCCCCATAGTCCCCCCATAGACCCCACTATATCCTCCCCATACCCCCCCATAGCCCCCCCATAGCCCCCCTATAGACCCCCCTATAGGACCCCCTATAGCCCCCCCTATAGCCCCCCCATTGCCCCCCATACAAAGCCCCCTTTGTCCCCCCCTTGGCCCTGGGCCCCGCTCCAACAGCGGCGCCTTTGTCCGAAGGGGGGGGCCCCCGAGAGGGGGCGTGGCCTCCGGTGTGGGGGCGTGACCGTAAGCCCCGCCCCATTGCCCCGCCCAGCCAATCCGGAGCCGCCATCGAGCCGAGCCGCTGCCATAGGGAGCAATAAGGGGGGGGGGGGGCCGAGGCTTTTGGGGGGGCTCTTTTGGGGGGGGGGGCAAATAAAGGGGGGGCAGTTATAGGGGAGTCAATTGGGGGGGCTATAGGGGGTAATTGGGGTCTATAGGGGGTAATTGAGGATCTATGGGGTAATTGGGGGTCTATAGGGGGTAATTGGGGGTCTATAGGGGGTAATTGGGGGGTCTATAGGGGTAATTGAGGATCTATGGGGGTAATTGGACTCTATAGAGGGTAATTGGGGGTCTATAGGGGGTATTGGGGGGTCTATAGGGGGTAATTGGACTCTATAGGGGGTAATTGGGGTTCTATAGGGGACAATTGAGGGTCTATAGGGGGTAATTGGGGTTCTATAGGGGGTATTGGGGGGTCTATAGGGGGTGATTGGGCTCTATAGGGGTAATTGGGGTTCTATAGGGGATAATTGAGGGTCTATACGGGGTAATTGGGGGTCTATAGGGGGTAATTGGGGTCTATAGGGGGTAATTGGGGGGTCTATGTGAGGATTTGGGGGTCTATAGGGTGTAATTGAGGGCCTATAGGGGGTAATTGGGGGTCTATAGGGGATAATAGGGGGTCTACAGGGGGTAATTGGGGTCTATAGGGGGTAATTTGGGTTCTATAGGGGGTAGTGGGGGGTCTATAGGGGGTAATTGAGGGTCTATAGGGGGGCATTGCGGGGGTCCATAGGGGTCCATTGGGGGGCCCCATTATAGGGGTGCCCATGGGGGGGGTCCGGGGCCGCCGGGGGCCCCCCCCCTTGGTCCTGGCCCTGTTGGTGCTGCTGGGGGGGGGCCCCATAGGGCAGACCCATTGCGGCTGCCCGGGGGGGTGCGACTGCGACCCAGAGAGCGCCCTCTGCAGGGGGGGGGCGGGATTGCCCCGGGGGCTGCCCCCCCGCCTGGCCACGCTGTGAGTGATGGGGACCCCCTATAGCACCCCCATTGGAACCCCCCCCATAACCCCCCATTGGGACCCCCCCATAACCCCCCCATTTGGATCAACCCCATAACCCCCCTATTGGGACTCCCCCATAGCCCCCCCATTGGGCCCCCCATTGGGACCCCCCCATAACCCCCCTATTGGGACCCCCCCATAACCCCCATTGGGACCCCCCCATTGGGATCCCCCCATAGCCCCCCTATTGGGACCCCCCATAACCCCACATTGGGACCCCCCATAACTCCCCATTGGGACCCCCCATAACCCCCTATTGGGACCCCCCCATAACCCCCCATTGGGACCCCCCCACTGCCCCCCCCCATAACCCCCCATTGGGAACCCCCCACTGGGACCCCCCCATTGGGCCCCCCCCATAACCCCCCCATTGGGACCCCCCCCCATAACCCCCTCATTGGGATCCCCCCACAACCCCCCTATTGCCCCCCTATTGGACCCCCCCTTTAGACCCCCATTGCCCCCCCCCTCGGAACATTCCGCCCCCTTTAGACCCCCCCTTATGGGCCCCCACCCGTGACGTCATCGCCTTAGCCCCACCCCCTGCTCGGGAGGGGGAGGTTGGGGGGGGACCTCGGGTCCTTTACTCCCAGTTTAACCCCATTAGACCCCAGTTTAACCCAGTTTAACCCCATTAGACCCCAGTTTAACCCCATTAGATCCCGGTTTGACCCAGTTTAGCTCACTTTAACCCAATTTAGTCCAGTTTAACCCCATTTCACCCCAGTTTAACCCTGTCCACCCCAGTCCATCCCAGTTTAACCCAGTCCATCCCAGTCCCATCCCATTCCCATCCCAGTCCATCCCATTCCCATCCCAATCCATCCCATTCCCATCCCAGTCCATCCCAGTCCATCCCAATCCATCCCATTCCCATCCCAGTCCATCCCATTCCCATCCCAATCCATCCCATTCCCATCCCAGTCCATCCCAGTCCATCCCAGTCCATCCCATTCCCATCCCAATCCATCCCAATCCATCCCAGTCCATCCCAGTCCATCCCAGTCCATCCCATTCCCATCCCAGTCCATCCCAGTCAATCCCAGTCCCATCCCAGTCCATCCCAGTCCATCCCAGTCCATCCCAGTCCATCCCATTCCCATCCCAGTCCATCCCAGTCCATCCCATTCCCATCCCAGTCCATCCCATTCCCATCCCAGTCCATCCCAGTCCATCCCAGTCCATCCCAGTCCATCCCATTCCCATCCCAATCCATCCCATTCCCATCCCAGTCCATCCCAGTCCATCCCAGTCCATCCCAGTCCCATCCCATTCCCATCCCAGTCCATCCCAGTCCATCCCAGTCCATCCCAGTCCATCCCAGTCCCATCCCTCTCTCCGCAGGTCCCTGGTTCGCCGCCACATCGAGGTGCTGGGGGAAGGCAGCTTCCGGGACACCCCGGCCCTACAGCTGCTGTAAGGACCCAGCCAGGCCCCTATGGGGCCCTATGGGGCTCTCTGGTGTCCCTATGGGGCCCTAAGGGACTTTATGGTGTCCCTATGAGGCTGTATGGTGGCGCTATGGTGGCCCTATGGGGCCCTATGGTGTCACTATGGGGCCACTATGGTGTCCCTATGTTCCCTATAGGGTCCCTATGGTGTCCCTATGTTCCCTATAGGGCCCCTATGGTGTCCCTTTGGTCCCTGTACTGTCCCTGTGGTGTCCCTATGGTCTCTATGCTGTCCCTATGGCGTCCCTATGGTCCCTATACTGTCCCTATGGTCCCTATAGTGTCCCTATGGTCCCTATAGTGCCCCTATAGTGTCCCTATGGTGTCTCTATAGGTGTCCCTATGGTCTCTATACTGTCCATATAGTGCCCCTATAGGGTCCCTATGGTGTCCCTATGGTCTCTATACTGTCCCTATAGTGCCCCTATAGGGTCCCTATGGTGTCCCTATGGTCTCTATACTGTCCCTATAGTGCCCCTATAGGGTCCCTATGGTGTCCCTATGGTCTTCATACTGTCCCTATAGTGCCCCTATAGGGTCCCTATGGTGTCCCTATGGTCTCTATACTGTCCCTATAGTGCCCCTATAGGGTCCCTATGGTGTCCCCACAGGTTGATCACTGCCGGGCACTTGGGGACCATTGGGGACGGGGCCTTCTCTGGCCTGGTGCTGCTGGAGTACCTGTGAGTGGCACTGGGATGGACAGGGATAGACTGGGATGGAATGGGATAGACTGGGATGGACTGGGATAGACTGGGATGGACTGGGATAGACTGGGATGGACTGGGATGGACTGGGATGGACTGGGATAGACTGGGATGGACAGGGATAGACTGGGATAGACTGGGATGGACTGGGATAGACTGGGATGGACAGGGATAGACTGGGATAGACTGGGATGGACTGGGATAGACTGGGATGGACTGGGATAGACTGGGATGGAATGGGATAGACTGGGATGGACTGGGATAGACTGGGATGGACTGGGATGGACTGGGATAGACTGGGATGGACAGGGATAGACTGGGATAGACTGGGATGGCACTGGGATGGACTGGGATAGACTGGGGTAGACTGGGATAGACTGGGATAGACTGGGAGGGCAGTGGGGCTATGCTGGTCCTTACTGGTCCTTACTGGACGTCCCTGGTGACCCCAGGTTCATTGAGGACAACGATGTGGGCTCCATCGCCCCAACAGCGCTGAGGGGGCTCCGGGGGCTGCTCTACCTGTGAGTCAATGGGGGGCTCTATGGGGCTCTATGGAGTCTCTATGGGGCTCTATGGGGCTCTATGGGGCTCTATGGAGTCTCTATGGGGCTCTATGGGGCTCCCATACCCCATACCCCCTATCCCATGCCCCATAGGAGTTTGGCCAACAACCGCTTGGAGACGCTGCCCAAGGGCCTCTTCCAAGGCCTGGAGACGCTGACCCAGCTGTAGGTGACATGGGGGGGCTATGGGGGTCCCCATTGATCCCCATTGACCCCCGGTTGATCCCCATTGATCCCCATTGGGCCCCATTGATCCCCATTGACCCCCATTGATCCCCATTGGGCCCCATTGACCCCCATTGGGCCCCATCAACTCCATTGAGCCCCATTGACTCTATTGAGCTCCATTCATTGACCCCCATTGGGCCCCATTGATCCCCATTGACCCCCATTGGGCCCCATTAACTCCATTGAGCTCCACTGACTCCATTGATTTCCACTGACTTCATTGATCCCCATTGGTCCCCACTGATCCTCATTGGCCCCCATTGAGATCCATTGATCCCCACTGGTCCCCATTGGGCCCCATTGATCCCCATTGGGCCCCATTGACCCCCATTGGGCCCCATCAACTCCATTGAGCCCCATTGACTCTATTGAGCTCCATTCATTGACCCCCATTGGGCCCCATTGATCCCCATTGGGCCCCATTAACTCCATTGAGCTCCACTGACTCCATTGAGTTCCACTGACTTCATTGATCCCCATTGGTCCCCACTGATCCTCATTGGCCCCCCATTGAGATCCATTGATCCCCACTGGTCCCCATTGGTCCCCATTGATCCCCACCGGTCCCTATGGGGCAGGGACCTCCGGGGGAACCCGTTCCAATGCAACTGCCGCCTGCGCTGGGTCGTGTCCTGGTTGGGCAGCGTCACGATCCCCACGGAGCCGGGGCGGTGCCATGGCCCCCCCCAGCACCAGGGAACCCCATTGGAGCAGCTCCAGCCCCGCGACTTCCAGTGCCTCAGCTCAGGTATGGGGCTGACCCAGAGGAACCCAGCATGGACCCATAGAAACCCACTGGAACCCATTGGAACCCACCATAACCCCTTGGAACCCACCATAACCCCTTGGAACCCACCATAGACCCATTGGAACCCACCATAGACCCATTGGAGCCCGTCATAGACCCGTAGGAACCCATCGGAACCCATCATAGACCCATAGGAACCCACCATAGACCCATAGGAACGCACAGGAACCCATCATGAACCCAAAGGAACCCATATCCTGACCCACAGGAACCCATCATGAGCCCATAGGAAGCCATGATGGACCACAGAAACCCATTATGCACCCATGGGAACCACATCCAGACCCATAGGAACCTTGTCTTGACCTATAGGAACCACATCCAGACCTATAGAAACCCATGGCGGTCCATGGGAACCCAACATGGACCTATGGGAACCCATCATAGCCCTATGGGAACCCATCATAGCCCTATAGGAACCCATCATAGCCCTATGGGAAACCATCATAGCCCTATGGGACCCCCCACCCTGACCCATAACAACCCCTGGGATCCCCATCCCAACCCCACCCTGGCCCCCCTGGAACCCCATTGCAGGCATCCAGGCCCTGATGGGACCATGGGGTTGCCCCATAGAGCTTCGCCCCTTCCAGTCCCTGCCCTTCTCCTCGCTGGCGGCCGAGCCCTTTGCTATGGGGGGACACCCAGGGTTGGCCTTGGCCCAGCCCTTCAATGGGGCTTGTGCCCTACTGGAATGGGACCAGTTGGCGGGGCGCTTCCGGGCCCCCACCATCATCAATGGTGAGTCCCATTGAGCCCCATCCCCACCCCATACCCATTGAGCCCCATCCCCACCATATACCCATTGAGCCCCATCCCCACCCCATCCCCATTGAGCCCCATTCACACCCCAAACCCACTGAGCCCCATCCCCACCCCATACCCATTGAGCCCCATCCCCACCATATACCCATTGAGCCCCATCCCCACCCCATCCCCATTGAGCCCCATTCACACCCCAAACCCACTGAGCCCCATCCCCACCCCATACCCATTGAGCCCCATCCCCACCATATACCCATTGAGCCCCATTCACACCCCATACCCATTGTGCCCCATCCCCACCATATTCCCATTGAGCCCCATTCACACCCCAAACCCACTGAGCCCCATCCCCACCCCATACCCATTGAGCCCCATCCCCACCATATACCCATTGAGCCCCATTCACACCCCATACCCATTGTGCCCCATCCCCACCATATTCCCATTGAGCCCCATTCACACCCCATACCCATTGAGCCCCATCCCCACCTCATACCCACTGAGCCCCATATGCACCCCATACCCATTGAGCCCCATCCCCACCTCATACCCATTGTGCCCCATCCCCACCCCATCCCCATTGAGCCCCATCCCCACCCCATACCCATTGAGCTCCATCCCCACTGACCCCCATCCCCATCCCCACCCCATCCCCATTGACCCCATCCCCACTGACCCCCATCCCCATCCCCACCCCATCCCCACCTCCCCCATCCCCATTGACCCCCATCCCCACTGACCCCCATCCCCACCCCATCCCCACCTCCCCCATCCCCATCCCCGTTGCCCCCCCTCCCCATTGAACCCCATCCCCACTGACCCCCATCCCCACTGACCCCCATCCCCACCCCATCCCCATTGACCTCCATCCCCACCTCCCCCATCCCTGTTGCCCTCCCTCCCCATTGAGTTCCATCCCCACTGACCCCCATCCCCATTGACCCCCCTCCCCATTGCCCCCCATCCCCACCTCCCCCCTCCCCACCTCCCCCCATCCCCACTGACCCCCATGCCCATCTCCGCCCCACAGGCACTGCCCCCGTCGCCTGCCACCCTCTGCCCCTCGGGGGGTCCCTGGTGTTGGTCATGGCCCAGCTCAGCGGCGGCTCCTCCGTGTGGCGCCGCTCCGGGGGCCCCGGCTCCCGCTTCGTGCGGCTCCAGGCGCTGGGGGGCGGCCGCTTGCGCCGGCCCCACGCCGTGGCCAGCGCCCGCCTCGGCGGCCACTGGTACCTGGGGGTGGCCGATAGCTCCAAGGGGGGCACCAGCACCCTCTTCCGATGGGGGGGCCGAGGCTTCTACCCCCACCAGGCCCTTCGGCCCTGGCACCGCGACACCCACCTGGAGTTCCTGGAGCTGGGGGGCAGCCCGGCACTGGTGCTCTGCAGCGGCACCCGCAGGCCCCTGGTCTATCGGTGGAGCGGGGGGGCCTTCGCGCCCCACACCGACATCCCCCACGTGCCCGACGTCTACGCCGCCAAGCACTTCCGGCTGCGGGGCCACGTCTTCCTCTGCTTGACCAGGTTCCTTGGGGACGCCAAGGTGAGGGGGGACAGGGGGCTATGGGGGGGGGCTGGGGGGGGCTATGGGGTGATCGGCGTCGAAGGGGGGCTGTGGCCGGCGTGGGGGTCGGGATGTGGGCATTGGGGTGAGTTGGCGTCGTGCGGGGATGGGAGGACACCAGCATCATGGGGGAGTCAACCTAACCCTGTCCGTGATGGCCATGACCCAACCCAACCCAACCCAACTCAACTCAACCCAACCCAACTCAACTCAACTCAACCCAACCCAACTCAACCCAACCCAACCCAACCTGTACCTCTGATGACCATCACCCAACCCAACTCAACCCAACCCAAACCTACCTCAACCCAACCCAACCCAACTCATCCCATCCTTATGATGACCGTCACTCAACACAACCTAACTCAACCCACCTCAATCCAGCCCAACTCAACCCAACCCATCCCTATGATGACCATCACTCAACTCAACCCAACCCAACTCAACCCAACCCAACTCAATTCAACCCATCCCTATGATGACTATCACTCAACTCAACCCAACTCAACCCAACCCAATGCAACCCATCCCTCTGTTGACCATCACCCAACCCAACTCAACCCAACCCATCCCTCTGATGACCATCACTCAACACAACACAACCCAATTCAACCCAACTCAACCCAACTCAACCCAACCCAACCCACCCCTCTGATGACCATCACCCAACCCAACTCAACCCAACCTTACCCAACCCAACTCAACCCACCTCAACCCACCCCATCCCATCCCTCCCCATGCAGGTGATGCGCTGGGAGGGCTCCATGTTCCGGGAGGTCCAGCAGGTCCCGGCCCGTGGCTCCATGGTCTTCCAGCCCTTGGCAGTGGGTGGCCAGCGCTACGTCCTGCTGGGCAACGACTACGCCCCGAGCCGCGTCTACCGCCTGGGGCCCGGTGGCCACCTCGAGCCCATCCAGGAGCTCCTGGCCCCATCTCCTCGCTCCTTCGCCCCCATCTCCGTGGGGCACCGGCACTTCCTGGTGGTCTCCAGCTTCAAAGGGGCCACCCAGATCTACCGGCACGTCACCATCGACCTGGGGGCCTGAGGGCCACTGAGGACACCCCATGGTGGTGATGGGGGATGATGGACATCAAGGCAACAGCTACGTTGGCCCCGTGTCACCATTGGCCACCATCAACCCAATGGCACCATTGGCCACCATTGACCACCCATGGCATCTCCTGGTGACACCATCAACCCAATGTCCCCAAGGCCACCATCGACCCAATGGCACCATTGACCCCATGTCCCCATTGGCCACCATCAACCCAATGTCCCCAAGGCCACCATCAACCCAATGTCCCCAAGGCCACCACCAACCCAATGGCACCATTGACCCCATGTCCCCATTGGCCACCATCAACCCAATGTCCCCAAGGCCACCATCAACCCAATGGCACCATTGACCCCATGTCCCCATTGGCCACCATCAACCCAATGTCCCCAAGGCCACCATCAACCCAATGGCACCACTGACCCCATCTCACCTCCTCCTTCCCCCCCATCCCTTTGTCCCCTCTTGTCCCCCGATGCCCCCACCCCCCAATAACCACAATGTCCCCAAATGTTCCCTTTTAAACCATCATTTTTTATTCAGTGTCCCATTTCTTGCTGCTTTCGGAGAGATTCACCCCAAAATACCCCCCCCCCCATCCCCCATCTCCACTGGGGACACTTGGGGTCACTTCAACACGTGCTGGTGGCTCCTATGGAGAGATGAGGGTCAGGGGGGGACCCACAGCCTTGGGTCATGGTTACTATCGGACCTCCCACCCCATTGTCACCATGGGGTGACCCAATGGGGGGGGGAACACTTGGGGACGTACCAGGAGCAATGAGGTGGGAGGATTCCGGGGGAGGATAACGGCGTCTGGTGGGGTAGGAGGGGTTGGCATCTCCTATGCCCCATATCCCATACCCCATACCCCATATCACAAACCCCATACCCCATATCACAAACCCCATATCCCATATCCCATATCCCATACCCCATACCCCATATCGCATACCCCATATCCCATACCCCATATCCCCTACCCCATATCCCATTATCCCCATACCCCATATCCCATACCCCATTACCCATTATCTCCAAACCCCATACCCCATATCCCATACCCTATGCCCCATATTCCATACCCCATTATCCCATACCCCATATCCCATACCCCATTATCCCATACCCCATATCCCATACCCCACAACCCATACCGCATACCCCATATCACATATCCCATATCCCACATTCCATCTCCTACCTGGCTTTGCTCCCACACTTGCACTTCCCACCTGGCAATGGGACACACGTCACCCCCCCATAGGGGACATTGAGCCCAGGGGACCCCCATTGACACAAGGACCCCCCATTGACACTTGGGGACCCCATTGACTCAAGGACTCCCCCATTGACACTTGGGAACCCCCCATTGACTCTTGGGGACCCCCCATTGACACTTGGCTCCATTGACACAAGGACCCCCCCATTGACACCTGGGGACCCCATTGACACAAGGACCCTCCCATTGACACCTGGGGACCCCATTGACACTTGGGGACCCCATTGAAACAAGGACCCCCATTGACACTCACTGAGGAGGACGATGATGCCAACCACGCACAGGACAGCGGCCACCACGAGCCCGGCCACACGCAGGCGGTGCCAATCTGGGGGGGGACACATGGGGACACCCCTGTCACCTCCATTGGGGTCCTCAATGTCACCCCCAGTGGGGTCCTCAATGGCACCTCCATTGGGTCCTCAATGGCGCCCCCATGGGGTCCTCAATGTCACCCCCATTGGGTCCTCAATGTCACCCCCATGGGGTCCTCAATGTCACCTCCATTGGGTCCTCAATGTCACCCCCATGGGGTCCTCAATGGCACCTCCATTGGGTCCTCAATGTCACCCCCATTGGGGTCCTCAATGTCACCCCCATTGGGTCCTCAATGTCACCCCCATTGGGGTCCTCAATGGCACCTCCATTGAGTCCTCAATGTCACCCCCATGGGGTCCTCAATGTCACCTCCATTGGGGTCCTCAATGGCGCCCCCATTGAGGACCATTGGGACATCCCATCATAACCTCCATTGGGGTCCCTCCATGTCACCCCATTGGGGACCCCCCCGTCCCCACTCACCGTACTGGAAGGGACTGGTGGCATCTGTAGGGAATGGGAAGACACCAGTATAAAACCCCCATTCCCAGTATAACCCCATCATATCCCAGTATAACCCCATCATATCCCAATATAACTCCACCATATCCCAATATAACCCCCTATATCCCAGTATATCCCACTCCCATTCCTGGTCCAGCTCTTCCCCCCTCCCAGTTGCTTCCAGTTCATCCCAGTTACTCACCAGGGGGCAGAGGGTTCCCTCTTACTAGGGGCAAAACTGGGGGGACAAAGCCAGATGGGGGGGGTGTGAGTGTCCCAGTTCATCCCATTTCCCCCTAGTTCATCCCAGTTACCCCCAGTTCATCCCAATTGCTCCCAGTTCATCCCAGTTACCCCCCGTTCCCTCCCAATTGCTCCCAGTTCATCCCAATTGCTTCCAGTTCCTCTCAATTCCCTCCCACTCCTTTCCAGTTCATCCCAGTTGATCCCAGTTGCTCTCAGTTCATCCCAATCCCCTCCCAGTTGATCCCAGTTCATCCCAATCCCCTCCCAGCTCATCCCAATCCCCTCCCAGTTGATCCCAGCTCATCCCAATCCCCTCCCAGTTCATCCCAGTTGATCCCAGTTGATCCCAATCCCCTCCCAGTTCATCCCAATCCCCTCCCAGTACCTCCCAGTATCACCAGTAAGGTCATGCTGTCCCATTCCATCCTGTGGGAAAGCATTAATGGGCGGGAACTGGGTGTTAACGGGCGGGAACTAGTGTTAATGGGCGGGAACTGGTGTTAATGGGCGGGAACTGGTCTTAATGGGCGGGAACTGGGTGTTAATGGGCGGGAACTGGTGTTAATGGGCGGGAACTGGGTGTTAATGGGCGGGAACTGGTGTTAATGGGCGGGAACTGGTGTTAATGGGCGGGAACTGGTGTTAATGGGCGGGAACTGGTGTTAATGGGCGGGAACTAGTGTTAATGGGCGGGAACTGGTGTTAATGGGCGGGAACTGGTCTTAATGGGCGGGAACTGGGTGTTAATGGGCGGGAACTGGGTGTTAATGGGCGGGAACTGGTGTTAATGGGCGGGAACTGGGTGTTAATGGGCGGGAACTGGTGTTAATGGGCGGGAACTGGTGTTAATGGGCGGGAACTGGTGTTAATGGGCGGGAACTGGTGTTAATGGGCGGGAACTGGTGTTAATGGGCGGGAACTGGGTGTTAACGGGCGGGAACTGGTGTTAATGGGCGGGAACTGGTGTTAATGGGCGGGAACTGGTGTTAATGGGCGGGAACTGGGTGTTAATGGGCGGGAACTGGTGTTAATGGGCGGGAACTGGGTGTTAATGGGCGGGAACTGGGT
Organism: Pezoporus flaviventris; assembly: GCF_033815535.1. NCBI lineage: Eukaryota > Metazoa > Chordata > Aves > Psittaciformes > Psittacidae > Pezoporus > Pezoporus flaviventris. Next base: position 194,926 of record NW_026892839.1, on the reverse strand, counting down.
GTTAATGGGCGGGAACTGGTGTTAATGGGCGGGAACTGGTGTTAATGGGCGGGAACTGGGTGTTAATGGGCGGGAACTGGTGTTAATGGGCGGGAACTGGGTGTTAATGGGCGGGAACTGGGTGTTAATGGGCGGGAACTGGTGTTAATGGGCGGGAACTGGGTGTTAATGGGCGGGAACTGGTGTTAATGGGCGGGAACTGGTGTTAATGGGTGCCAATGGGACATTCCTGAGTGGGGCGAGGTCGCAGGGCCCCATAGGGCCGGACCGGTCGTACCAATGTCCTTGGGGGGGGGGGGGCCGGTTATTGGGGTTCCCCCCCATTATACACGGCCCCCAATGGGTGTTTGGGGACCCCACCACCATCTATGGGGCAGCCCCCCCATAGGGACACCCCCCCGGGGACCTGCCCCACACGTGGGACACCCAATGCAGTGACCCCCCCCCATAGGGTAACCTCCCCATAGGGGACCTCAACACCCATAGGACCCCCCCATAGGGGATCCCAACACCCATAGGACCCCCCCCCCCCCTCCCATAGGAGCCCCCTATAGGGCCCCCCCCAACTCACGTCCCGACACCAGCAAGGACCAAAGCAGGAACTGGGGGGGGGAAGACCCATACCTGGAAGGGGGCGTGGCCAAACCCGGAAGAGCCAATCAGAGCCCTCCTATAAAGCACGTGACACACCCCCCCTTATAACCTGGGTCCCCCCCCATGGACCTATTGAGCTCCAATGGACCCAATGATCCCCCCATGGACCCAATGACCCCCCCATGGATCCATTGACCCCCATGGACCCATTGACTCTCAATGGGCCCATTGACCCCCCATGGATCCATTGACCCCCAAGGACCCATTGAACCCCAATGGACCCATTGAACCCCCCCCATGGACTCATCAACCTCCAATGGACCCATTGACCCCTCCATGGACCCATTGACCCCCCCATGTACCCAATGACCCCCAATGGACCCATTGACACCCCCCATGGACTCATTGACTCCCAATGGACCCACTGACCGCCCCATAACCTGGGGGGGGGTCCCTTGGCAAGGCCACGTATGACACACGTGTGTTCACACATGTACACAGATGGGGCGCTTGGAGAGGCTTTATTGTGGGCCCGTCCTAACGTGTCCTCCATGGTGATGGGGCCTTCTATGGGGCACGGATCTTCTATGGGTCATGGCTCTTCTATAGTTCTATGTCCTTGTATGGGTCATGGTCCTTCTGTGAGTCCGGTTTCTCCTATGGGTCACGGTCCTTCTATGGGGCAGGGATCTTCTACAGGGCACGGCTCTTTTATAGTTCTATGTCCTTCTATGGGTCATGGTCCTTCTATGAGTCTGGTTTCTCCTATGGGTCATGGTCCTTCTATGGGGCAGGGATCGTCTATGGGGCATGGCTCTTCTATAGTTCTATGTCCATCTATGGGGCATGGCTCTTCTATAGTTCTATGTCCATCTATGGGTCATGGTCCTTCTATGAGTCTGGTTTCTCCTATGGGTCATGGTCCTTCTATGGGGCAGGGATCATCTATGGGGCATGGCTCTTCTATAGTTCTATGTCCATCTATGGGGCATGGTCCTTCTATGAGTCAGGTTTCTCCTATGGGTCATGGTCCTTCTATGGGGCAGGGATCGTCTATGGGGCATGGCTCTTCTATAGTTCTATGTCCATCTATGGGGCATGGTCCTTCTATGAGTCCGGTTTCTCCTATGGGTCACGGTCCTTCTATGGGGCACGGCTCTCCTATGGGGCAATGTCCTTCTATGGGGCAAGGTCCTTCCCCCCACCCCATCCCGTGCCCCACAGCCCCCTCCCTCCCCCCCTACCCGCACACGTAGACCCTCTCCTCCGTGCCCCCGTGGCCTCTATGGGGCTCGGTGGGGCCGGGGGTGGTGGGGGCCCGATCCACGCGGAAGATCCAGCGCCCGGGGGTGCCGGCGTTGCTGCGGCGGCCGAGGCTCAGCACCGCGGGGGAGCGGGAGCCGGGCAGGGTGAAGGAGCGGCCGCCGGGGCCGCTGTCGAACCCGGCCTAGGGCACAGACCCAAAACCGCCCCATTTCCACCCAAAACCACTCAATTCTGACCCAAAACCATTCAATTCTGACCCAAAACCATTCAATTCTGACCCAAAACCATTCAATTCTGACCCAAAACCATTCAATTCTGAACCAAAACCATTCAATTCTGACCCAAAACCATTCAATTCTGAACCAAAACCATTCAATTCTGACCCAAAACCATTCAATTCTGACCCAAAACCATTCAATTCTGACCCAAAACCATTCAATTCTGAACCAAAACCATTCAATTCTGACCCAAAACCATTCAATTCTGAACCCAAACCACCCCATTTCCACCCAAAACCAAAACCACTCAATTCTGAACCAAAACCATTCAATTCTGAACCAAAACCGCCCCATTTCCACCCAAACCCACTCAATTCTGACCCAAAACCATTCAATTCTGAACCAAAACTGCCCCATTTCCACCCAAAACCAAAACCACTCAATTCTGAACCAAATCCACCCAAATATGACCCAAACCCACCACATTTCCACCCAAAACCACTCAAATCAGACCCAAATCGACTCAACTCTGACCCAAATCGACTCAATTTTGACCCAAATCCACTAAATTCTGACCCTAATCTACTCAATTCTGACCCAAAAGCCCTACAATTCAACCCAAATTCACTCAAATCTGATCCAAATCCCCTTCTTTTCAGCCCAAATCGACTCAATTCTGACCAAAATCCCCTTCATTTCAACCCAAATCCACTCAATTCCAACCCAAACCTCCCATAGCTCCATCGCATCCAGGCTGGTGGCTGTAACCCCATTGCCCCCTTAACCCCCATTGCCCCCTTTACCCCCATTGCCCCATTACCCCATTACCCCCATTACCCCCATTACCCCCATTGCCCCCATTGCCCCCATTACCCCATTACCCCCATTACCCCCTTTGCCCCCATTACCCCCATTACCCCATTACCCCCATTACCCACCTGGGCCGCGATGCCCCCCAGGCCGCTGTGGGGGTCCCCCTGGTTGGAGATGCCCGTGGTCCATTGCAGGTCCCCGTAGTTGAAGATGACGAAGGAGGCGGCTCCATCGGTGGCCAGCACGGCTTGGAAGGTGTTCACCTGATGGGGAGGGGGAGCACCTCTGTGTCCCACACCCCATATTCCCTATCCCATACCCCATACCCCATATCCCATACCCCATATCCCCTATCCCATACCCCATACCCCATATCCCATACCCCATATCCCCTATCCCATACCCCATACCCCATATCCTATACCCCATATCCCATATCCCATACCCCATACCCCATATCCCATACCCCATATCCCCTATCCCATATCCCCTATCCCATACCCCATACCCCATATCCCCTATCCCATACCCCATACCCCATATCCCATATCCCATATCCCACACCCCATATCCCATATTCCACACCCCATATCCCGTATCCCATACCCCGTATCCCATACCCCATATCCCATATCTCATACCCTATACCCCATATCCCATATCCCATATCCCATACTCCATATCCCCTACCCCATACCCCATACCCCATATCCTATACCCCATATCCCATATCCCATATCCCCTACCCCATACCCCATACCCCATATCCTATACCCCATATCCCATATCCCATATCCCATACCCCATATCCCCTACCCGATATCCCATACCCCATATTCCATACTGGATATCCCATACCCATACCCCACATCCCATTATCCCATTATCCCACACCCCATACCCCATATATCCTATACCCCATACCTCATATATCCCATATCCCATGCCCCACAACCCATTATCCCATTATCCCATACCCCATACCCCATTATCCCATACCCCATTATCCCATACCCCATACCCCATATCCCATGCCCCATACCCCATATCCTATACCCCATAGCCCCTTATCCCATTATCCCATACCCCATATCCCCTACCCGATATCCCATACCCCATATCCCATACTGGATATCCCATACCCATACCCCACATCCCATTATCCCATTATCCCACACCCCATACCCCATATATCCCATATCCTATACCCCATACCTCATATATCCCATATCCCATGCCCCACAACCCATTATCCCATTATCCCATACCCCATACCCCATTATCCCATACCCCATACCCCATATCCCATGCCCCATACCCCATATCCTATACCCCATACCCCCTTATCCCATTATCCCATACCCCATATCCCATACCCCACAACTCATTATCCCATTGCCCCACCTTGTCCGACGCTGCCCCAAAGTAGGAGACCCGGTCCCAGGTGGCCACCAAGGCCCACGTTGGGCTTGGCGCCTGCCCCACGGTGACCGCGGCCAAGTCCCGGCCCAAGCGGGCCAAGAGCCGTGGGTCGCGGCTCTGCCGGTAGAAGACGTCGCCCCCCAGCCGCGTGTCCACGTCCGCCCAATAGGGAGCCACCAAGGGGCGGGCCCCGGCCAATGGGAACGCTTGGGGGGTGAACTCCGGGACCCCGATCCCAAAGGACAGGACCCCGTTGTTGTTGACCTGCGGGAGGGGCCGTGGGGAGGAACCAATGTGGGGCAGGGGTTGAGTGATGGGGGGACTGAGGATGGGGGCACCCAACTATGGGGCACCAAAGCATTGGGCACCCAAGCATGGTAGCACCCAAGCATGGTATCACCCAACTATGGGGTCACCCAACCAATGGGGCACCCAACCATGGGACACCCAACCATGGGATCACCCAACAATGGGGACACCCAAGCATGGTATCACCCAACTATGGGGTCACCCAACCAATGGGGCACCCAACCATGGGGCACCCAACCATGGGATCACCCAACAATGGGGACACCCAAGCATGGTATCACCCAACTATGGGGTCACCCAACCAATGGGGCACCCAACCATGGGACACCCAACCATGGGATCACCCAACCATGGGGACACCCAAGCATGGGGGCATCCAACCATGGGGACACCCAACCATGGGGTCACCAAACCAATGGGGCACCCACCCATGGTATCACCCACCCATGGGGTCACCCAACCATGGGATCACCCAACCCTCACCCCCCCACCCCATAGGCCCCCCATAGGACCCACATAGACCGAGCGGTAGGGATGTCCATAGAAGGAGAAGGTCTCCCATAGGATGATCTCTGGGCTCATCCCATCGTCCTCATGGGGGGTGGCTTCGTCTCCAGCCTCTGCCCCATAGGGGTACAGCAGTCCTAAGGGAGGGACACCATTGCTATGGGGCTGGGACCCACATGGTGGCCCAGGGCCCCACATTGTCTCTATGGGACCTTCCAATATGGGGCTGGGACCCCCCCCACTATGGGTTTAAGACCCCAACCTATGGGTCTGCCCCCCACCCTTTCCATGGGTTCCAATGGGACGAGGAGGCACCCATGGGTGCCCCTCATGCCCCCACAGTGCCCCCACTCACCTGGGGGACTCCTGGGCCCCCCACATGTTCCCAGCGGTCCCCAGGGATCCGTGAGGAGGAGGAGGATGACGGGGAGAGCCTTCATCTGCCCAGGGCTAGGAGCCAGGGGGCATCCTTCATCCATACCCCATATACCATACCCAATACCCCATACCCCATACCCCATACCCCATACCCCATATCCCATATTCCATATCCCATACCCCATACCCCATACCCCATATCCCATATCCCATATTCCATATCCCATACCCCATACCCCATACCCCATATCCCGTACCCCATATCTCATACCCCATACCCCATATCCCACACCCCATATCCCATACCCCATACCCCATATCCCATATTCCATATCCCATACCCCATATCTCATACCCCATACCCCATATCCCACACCCCATACCCCATACCCCATATCCCATATCCCATACCCCATATATCATACCCCATATCCCGTACCCCATACCCCATATCCCATATCCCATATCCCATTCCCCATACCCCATACCCCATACCCCATATCCCATATCCCATACCCCGTACCCCGTACCTCATTCCCCATACCCCATACCCCATATCCCATATCCCATGCCCCATATCTCATACCCCGTACCCCATACCCCATACCCCATACCCCATATCCCATACCCCATATCCCATACCCCGTACCCCATACCCCATACCCCATATCCCATATCCCATACCCCATACCCCACACCCCACATCCCGCATCCCTACCCCACATCCCTACCCCCAGCTCCCCCCTCACCCCATGGCTCCGTCTCTCCCCTCTGTGTGTCTGGACCCACTTGATCTGCAGGGATTTATCCGCAGGATGGGGGCACCCCCAAGGTGGCACCTCCCAGAGCCTCGGGCACTTCCTGCTCTCCCCATAGGAGCCCTGGGGCACTGGGAGGACTTTATGGGGTATGAGGTATGGGATATGGGGTATGGGATATGGGGTATGGGATATGGGATATGGGGTGTGGGGTATGGAGTATGGGGTATGGGGTATGGGGTATGGGGTATGGGGTGTGGGATATGGGGTATGGGGTGTGGGGTATGGATATGCGATATGGGGTATGGGATATATGGGATATGAGGTACAGGGTATGGGGTATGGGATGTGGAATATGGGGTATGGGGTATGGGATGTGGAATATGGGGTATGGGATATGGGGTATGGGGTATGGGGTATGGGATATGGGGCATGGGGTATGGGATATAGGGTATGGGGTATGGGGAATGGGATATGGGATATGGGGTATGGGGTATGGGGTATGGGGTATGAGGTATGGGTTATGGGATATGGGGTATGGGGCATGGGGAATGGGATATGGGATATGGGGTATGGGATATGGGGTATGGGGTATGGGGTATGGGGTATGAGGTATGGGTTATGGGATATGGGGTATGGGGTATGGGATATGTGATATCGGATATGGGGTATGGGGTATGGGGTATGGGGAGGGTACTAGGAGCTATTGGGGACAACTGGGGGGGCAGCTGGTGCCCACCCCATGGGACCCACACGTGGTTGTTCACCCTCTTCAGGACCCACACATCTGGGTTCTTCCTTCGTAGGACCCACGTATCTGGGTCACCCCACCACATAACACCCACATGGGGCTGTGCCCCCCCCATAAGCTCCCCATATGCGGGTGCCCCCCCATGAGCCCCACATATCCGGGTTCCCACCCCATAGATCCGGCCCCACGGGCAGCTCCGTGACCAGAGCTATTGACTCAAGGGGGTCAATGGGGGGGACCAGGAAGCGCCTGGGGCCAAGATGTGGCTGCCAAAGCACTCGGATATGTGGGGCCCGCCCCATAAGTGACCCCCAAGCCCCTTTTCCCCTGCCCCACACTCTCATTTCCTGCAATTCTCATCCTTTTATTGCGATTCCAAAGGGATTTTTTGGGTGGGAATCGGCCCTTTTCCAGCCTGGCGCGGGAATGGGGTGACCTCATTGGTGACGTCAGCGATGACCTCATCGGCCAAGCCTTTCACCCCCCCTCTGCAGGGCCTCTAATTGCAGCACTGGAGGAGGGGAAGGGAAAGAGGAAATAAGGGATTAATCCGTGGGTTTTGAGGGGTTTTCCCACTTTTTCAGGTCTTTCCCCTTCTTTTGGGTCTCTTTTTCCCACTTTTGGGGCTGTTTTCCTCACTTTTTGGTCTGTTTTTCCATCTTTTTCCCAATTTTGGCCTCTTTTCCCCTTCTTTTGGTCTCTTTTCCCTCTTTTGGGGCTCTTTTCCCCCAATTTTTGTCTTTTGGACTCTCCTTTTGCTCTTCTTTTCCCTCTTTTTAGGCTCTTTCCCCACTTTTTTTGGCTATTTTCCCCTCTTTTTGCCCTGTTTTCCCCGATTTTGTTCTCTTTTCCTTAGTTTTGGGGCTATTTCCCCTCTTTTTGGTCCATTCACCCCCCTTTTGGGGGCTGTATCCTCTCATTTTCTCCATTTCCCCTTCTTTTTGTGGTTATTTGCCTTCTTTTTGCCCTCTTTTTCCCTTATCTTGGCCTCCTTTCCCTAGTTTTGGGTCTATTTCCCCTCTTCTTGCTCCATTTCCCCCTCTTTTGGGGGCTATTTCCCCTCTTTTTGCTCCATTTCCCCCTCTTTCAGGCCTCTTCCCCTTCTCCTGCCCCCCTTGAGGATGATGGGACCAAGAACGACCCTTTCCATGCCCCACATCCATGGGGAAAGACCCATTGGGGCTAACACAAAGCCACAGCCCCAACCCCTGGATGCTTCCCCATGGTGGGGACCCCCGATCCCATTGGGAACCACAACCAAGCTCCCCCCAACCCAAGCCATGGGGCACTCACATGGGTGAAGTCCGGGGCTCTCCATGCCTTGGCCATGGCCTCCATATCCCCAACCAAGGTCCCATCGGGTCCTTGGAGGTCATTGGCGGCGTTCCCGTCGTGATTCCCACAGATCCCACAGAGCTTCCCATGGAGGCCTTGGGCTGCCGTCACCGTGGCCTCCCCATTGGGGTTGAGCTCAATGTCCAATGAGGCTTGGCTGATCCGGATGGTTCCATGGGTCTCGGTGATGTTCAGCCCCCCATAGACTTCCATAGGGGTGGTGGCTGGGACCCCATTGACCTGGAGAAGACACCAAGAGGGTGGCTCTGTGCCATGGGGTGAAACACCCAAGAAATGGGTCATTTCCTCCAAACTGGGGTGAATTCCCTTCATTTTGGGTATGGAGACACAGGGTTAGGGTTAGGGTTGGGTTAGGGTTAGGGTTAGGGTTAGGGTTAGGGTTGTGTTAGGGTTAGGGTTAGGGTTAGGGTTAGGGTTAGGGTTTGGGTTGTGTTAGGGTTAGGGTTAGGGTTAGGGTTTGGGTTAGGGTTGCGTTAGGGTTAGGGTTAGGATTAGGGTTAGGGTTGTGTTAGGGTCAGGGTTAGGATTAAGGTGAGGGGTGGGTTAGTGTTAGGTTTAGGGTTATGGTTGCGTTAGGGTTAGGGTTAGGATTAGGGTTATGGGTGGGTTAGGGTTTGGGTTAGGGTTGTGTTAGTGTTAGGGTTAGGATTATGGTTAGGGTTAGGTTTGTGTTAGGGTTAGGTTTAGGGTTACGTGTAGGTTTATTTTTGTGTTGGGTTATTGGCTGGTTTTTGGTTAGATTTGTGGTTAGGGTTCGGTCCAGTGTTGGGTTAGGATTAGGCTTATGGTCGTAGTTATGGTTAGGGTTAGGTTTATTTGGGGTTATGATTATGAAGTATCCCTTTGTGTTGTAGTGTGGTGGGAATGACCTACCCAGACCTTCTTCTCCCTCTTGATGGTGATGAAAGCCCTATTGCTGAAGAGGTGAAGAGTGAGCACCGATGGTCTCTCTTGGTCCTCTCCAACCTCAGCCAAGAGCCGGAACCATGGCGAGCCTCGAGGGTCGCACAATGTGGCCACCACATAGACCCCATTGGCCATGGTGGTGCCAGTTGCCCCATCGAAGGACACGGAGGCAGTGGCCGGGGCCAAGCTGCAGCGCCCGGGTTGCTCCACGCAGGCCCGGGCCCCATTGAGGTGACCACAGACGTGGCCAAGGGGACATGGAGAAGGTCGGCACTGGAGGGCACCGGCGCCCCGGCACGTGCAGGTCTCGGTGCAGTCTGGGGACCTGATGGTCTCGGCGATCTGGGGTGGGGGAAGAAGCATCAGTAGGGAGCCTGTGGCTGGGTTTGAGGTTGGGAGGGGGCGGGAGGGAGAGGAATGTTGTGTTTTCCCATTGGAAAGGGGTAGAAAGCCAAGAAGTGAGGGGTTTCCTATTGGGAAGAGGGGTAACATCAAGACAGGTTGAGTTTTCCCATTGGGAAGGGGTAGAAAGTCAAGCAATGAGGGGTTTCCCATTGGAACATTCCCATTGGAGAACACCCAGGAACGCTGAGGATCCCCTTGGACCGCTGAAGAACCTCAGGAAGGGGCCTTCAGCACCCACGGACACCATAGGAAGACCTCAGAGCCCCCATGGGGCCCCCGAGGAGCCCACCTGGAAGTAGCGGCCGCGGTGCAGGCACCCACAGGAGCCCATGGGGACGCATCGGGCGCCGCTGAAGAGGAAGCCCCGGTCGCACTCGCAGCCCTCGAAGCACCTCCGGGTGCAGGGGGGGGTCCCGGAGATGGCGGCGCAGGTGAGGGGGCAGCTCCGGGTGCAGGGGGAGTAGTGGCTGTGGGGGGGGCAGGAGAGGGCTGGAGGGGAGAAGAACCTGGTTCTGTGGGGCTTGGGTATGGGGGGTCCTGATGGTGACCTCCTGCACCCATGGAGGACCCCAACCATGCTCCATCCAACCCCATTTCTCCATGGAGGACCCCAACCATGCTCAATCCAACCCCATTTCTCCATGGAGGACCCCAACCGTGGTCAATCCAACCCCATTTCTCCATGGAGGACCCCAACCATGCTCAATCCAACCCCATTCCTCCATGGAGGACCCCAACCCTAGTCCATTCAACCCCATTCCTCCATGGAGGACCTCAACTGTGGTCCATCCATCCCCCCAATGACCCCCTATAGACTCACGGCATTTGGCTGCATCCCTCCAATCCTTGAGGTCCCCACCAGCAGCTTGGCAAGCAGCAGCGTAGACCTGGAAGCTCCTACACAAGGCCTCCCCCCCCGGCTCCTTGCATTGCTCCTGCATGCACCCAATCACGTACTTATGGGGTTCCACCACCCCATGGCACCCTGAGAAAGGGCCTGATGCCTCCTGGAGCACCCCACAGGGGCCCAGTTCATCCATGGGGCAGGCAGTGGGGAGCAAGCCTGGGGTACAGGCAGTTGAATTGGAGTCCTCTTGGGGTTCATCGTTATGGGGGTCCCCATTGAAGTCACCGCAGAGGCCATGGGGTCGCTGGTGGTAGGAGCTGGGCAGGGTGACGAGGACGTAGGAGATCCCATCAAAGAGGACCTTGGGGCCCCCTTGGGTCAAGAGCACCCGGTGGGTGCCCTCCTGGCTCACGGTGACGGCCCCGTCAGCCAGGACCAGGGGCAGGAGGTGCTGGAGGCCGTCTACCTGCGGAGGGGACACCAAGGAGAGGGGTCAGAAAGGGGGGGGTGGACACAAAAAGTGGGGGTTTGGACCCCAAAATGGGGTCTGGAGGACCTCAGGGGCACCCCAAAGTGGGCTTTGGACCCTCAAAGTGGGGTTTTGGACCCCAAAGTGGGCTTTGAACCCCAAAACAAGCTCTTCAAGACCTCCTCACCACCCCAAAGTGGGCTTTGGACCCCCCAGAATGGGCTTTGAACCCCAAACCCAGCTCTTAAAGCCCTCCTGACCCCCTCAAAGACATCTTTTCCCCCCCAAGTGTGCCCTTCAACCCCTGACATCCACCCCCACAGCCATTTGTCCCCCCCAAAGCCGATGACCCCCATGCCCCCCACTCACCACCACCTCCCACTGCCTGCCCCCAACCATGGCCACGGTGACTCCATGCACGGTGACCACCACGCTCCGGATGCCATCTCCTTCCTTGGCCACCTCCACCTTGAAGGCCCCCATTGGCTCCGTGGCGTCCACCTCCACCATGGCGCCGGTGCAGTCGGCACCCAGGGCCAGGTGGTGGCCATCGAAGGTGCTGAAGGTGCCACCGAGCACCTCGCAGCGCCCGCAAGCACCGGGGTAGCAGCCCAAGAGCCCGTCCTGGACCTCGCAGACTTCGTCGGCCCCACATGCCTCGGGCCAGCACTCGACCGCGCCGCCTGCTCGGCACCGGCAGCGTTGGCTGCACTGGGGCTGCGCCATGAAGTCCTCTCCGTGCCTGTAGTAGCGCCCGTGGTGCCAGCAGCCGCACTGGGACAAGGGGACGCAGTGGGGCCCGCTCAGGAGGAAGCCGGGGTCGCAGAAGCAGCCTTCGGTGCATGGGGAGGGCTCCTCGCAGGCTTCTTGGCCCCCGGTGCACGTGGCCGGGCAAGGGGGACCGCAGAGCTCATAGTGTTGGTTGGGGGGGCAGACGGGACCTTGGGGGGAAGAGAGGTGGTGGTGGTGGTGGAGGGGCCAAAGGTGGCCATGGGGCAGCAGAAGAGGCAGGGAGAGGCAAAGGTTTGGTCTATGGGGAAGGCAACCCTTGGTGGAACCTCTTGGTGCATGGAGAACCCAGCCATTGATGGAACCAGGTCTTGGTGCATGGAGAACCCAACCCTTGGTAGAACATAGGTCTTGGTGCATGGAGAACCCAACCATTGATGGAACCAGGTCTTGGTGCATGGAGAACCCAACCCTTGATGGAACCAGGTCTTGGTGCATGGAGAACCCAACCCTTGATGGAACCAAGTGGATCCATGGACCCACCACCACCTTGCCCATGGCTCCCCAACCCCACCACGTGCATACAACCCCTCCACTCACTGCAGAAGGCCGCCGTGCGCCACGGTCCGATGTGGACACCTTGGCTCTGACAGGCGGTCACGTAGGCGCCGATGGAGCTGCAAACAGCTTCTTGGTGGCCTTCATAGACGCAGGCGTCATAGAGGCAGTCATCCCAGTAGGGCGCCGGGTCAATGGTGCCGTGGCAAGGGGCCAGAGGCCCCCTCTTCTTCACCAGGAGGCCACAGTGCTTGTCCCCACTGTAGACGCGTTTCTCCCCCTTGGTGCAACCCAGGAACCCTTCGGTGCTCCCCGGTTGGCACCCGGGGCCGGGGGCCACCTTCCAAGCATCCCCAAAGTGGGTCTCGTTGGCGGCCATGTGCCCGTTGGGCAGAGCCAAGTCGTCCTTGGGGTCACCGTTGGCGTTGCCGCAGAGGCCGCAGACGGCGCTGGAGTAGGAGGTGGGGAGGAAGACCCTGGCGTAGCTGCGCCAATCGAAAGTGATGGTGAGGCCGAAGTCAGTGGTGATGAAGCCATGGAAGCCGCTGAGGTGGGCCTGGAGCTTCTCGGTGTGCTGGAAGGGGAGCTCCACCACGACGCCGTTGACCTGGGTGGTTGGGGCAATGGGATGACGTGGGGGGGGCACCAAGAGGCCATGCAAGCAGGTGGGGACGGTGTCGAGGTTAACACAACAGTGGGCAATGAGGTTGAAACCCATCCAAACATCATAGAAGGACCTTGCAACCCATCTAAACCCCATGCAAGGAACTTAGAGCCCATCTAAACATCATAGAAGGGTTTTGGAGCCCATCTAAACACCATAGAAGGGTCTTGGAGCCCATCTGAACACCATAGAGGGGTCTTGGAGCCCATCTAAACCCCACAGAAGGACCTTAGAGCCCATCTAAATCCCATAGAAGGACCTTAGAGCCCATCTAAACAACATAGAATCACCTTGGAGCCCACCTAAACCCCATGCAAGGACCTTGGGACCCCCCCAGCTGCCTCCCAATGCCCACCCCCATCACCCCCACCTCCTCCTCCCCTACCTTGACCTTCTTGGGGTGCTCCTGGCTGAGGCCGAGGCTCATGTTGTAGACCTCCAAGGTGACCTCCTTGGTATAGGAGACCACGGGGCTGCCCCTGTTGTTGTTCTCCACGGTGACGGCGAAGGGGACGAGGGTCGGGTCCTCGGAGCAGAGGGCGACCAAGCGGTAGGTGCAGGTCCCCATGAAGTCGTAGCGGCGCCCATCGAAGGTGGTGTAATGGGGGTCACCGGTGGCCACGCAGACGGACCTGCTCTTGGCCACGCACCTCCTCACCCCCTTGACCAGGGAGCAGGTCTCGCTCGGCTTGCAGGCCGTCTCCTCGCACACCACCATGGCCAACGCCGGGTCGCAGCGGCACCGGACGCTGCAGCGCTCATCGGCCCAGAACTCCTCACCGGGGGGGTGGTAGCGTCCGTCGTGGGTGCAACCACAGCTGGCCAAGGGCACGCATTGGCCACCGCTGAGGACGTAGCCCCGGTCGCAAGCGCAGGTCTCCACGCACGGTTGGGTGCACGCGGTGGGAGCGTCTTGGTCGGCACACGTGGCCGGGCAGGAGGTGCCGCAAGGGTCGTAGTGGCTGTTCTCAGGGCAGGGTAAGGCTGGGAATAAGGAGGAGATGGAGGAGGACAATGAGGATCCATCACGGCGAAGGGCCTTTGGTTGGGTTGGGCAACCCCAAGAAGGGGTGGAGGGAAGGGCTTGGCAGTGGTGGTGGTTGAGGAGAACCTCAGTGGTGAGCAAGGAACCAACCATGTCTTGGGATCCATCACCAGAAACATGGGATCACGGAGCCAACCACACTCCAAGGCCAGAGGAGGCCATGGAGATGCTCCAAGGGCTGGAGAACCCTTGCTATGGAGATAAAGGGAGTTGGGGTTGTCCAGCCTGGAGAAGGGTCCATGGGGACCTTGGAGCACCTTCTATGACCTAAAGGAGCCACCAGGACCCCGGAGATGGGCTTTGGACAAGGGATGGGATGAGGAGAAACAACTTCCATTGGGAAGAGTTGGATGGGATCGAAGGGCTCTTTACCATGAAGGTGGTGGGACATCGGAATGGGTTGAATGGAGAAGGTTGGGATGACCAGGGTGGACAAGGCTTGGAGCATCCCTATAGTCTTGGGTTCCAAGCCCACCTCACCACCTACACCATGGTCACCATGGACCTTTACCTCCAACCCCCCTTAGATACCAGTCGCAAAGGCTTCAATGGACCCCAATGAGCTGTGGCTTCTTGGCCACGGAGAGCCATGATCAGCACTCACGGCAACCCGATGGTGTCCTCCAGTCGTGCACGGTGGCCCCATGCTTCTTGCAGATGGACGCATAGGCCTCCACCACGGGGCAGAAGATCTGCTTGGCCCCATCGCCCATGCACACGTCATAGAGGCAGTTGCGGTAGAAGTCCTGCGGCGGGACCACGTCGTGGCAAGCTTTGAAGGGCCCTTGGAAGCTCTTCTTGATGAGGCCACAGTATTGGTTGCCACCGTAAAGCTCCCTCTTCTCCTCCTCGCACAGCGGGCACGCTCCTTCGCAGTAATGCCAACAGAACGGGTCGTCCTCGTGCTCATCGAGGACCTTCCAAGCTTGGGCCCAGGCCACCACGGAGGTGAGGTTGGTGCCGCCCTGGGGGACGTCGTCTTCTGGCTTGAGGTTGAAGTTGCCGCAGAGGCCGCAAGTGTGGCTGTAGAAGCTGCTGGGGAGGTCAATGAGGAGGCGCCAGTTCCAGTCGTACGTGACCCTCAGGCCAAAGTCGGTCTCCACCACGGCGCTGAGGCCGCTCTGGAAGAGCCGGAGCTTGTTGGTCTCCAGGGTGACCGGGAGGAGGGTGGCGACGCCGTCCAGCTGCAGGGAGGGACGGGGACGCGGGGTGGGCAACCGGCCCATGGCAATGGGAAGCCACCCGTGAGAAGGTGCAAGCACTCACTGATGATGTTCAACCACCCATTGATGATGCTCAACCACTCATTGATGACGTTCAACCACATAGTGATGATGTTCAAGCACCCATGAGAGCGTTCAACCACTCATTGATGATGTTCAACCACTCATTGATGACATTCAACCACATAGTGATGATGTTCAAGCACCCATAAGAACGTTCAACCACTCATTGATAATGTTCAACCCCATTGATGACGTTCAACCACTCATTGATGATGTTCAACCCCATTGATGATGGTCAACCACTCACTGATGATGTTCAACCACTCATTGAACCACTCATTGGGTTCCCTTTGAACCCAAATCACCCTGATTTTGCCCATTTCCCTGGAGTGGATGGAGATAACTTTCACCATAGACCTTGATGGTGGCCAAGCTCATGGAGAAGATGGATGGTGAAGGATATGGATGGAGAAGGAGGTGGAAAAGACCCATTTCCCTTCCGCTTGGGGTCCACTCACCCTGACTTTGCCCACTTCCTTCTGGTGGATGGAGATGCGTTGACCATAGACCTTGACGTTGACCAAGCTGACGTAGGAGATGGATTTCACCCCCCCACGGACATCGTTCTTGCTCTCCACCTTGAAGGGCACCAAGGAGGTGTCATTCCCACAGGATTCCACCATGGTGTAGGTGCAGGTCCCTTGGAAGTCAAAGTCCAGCCCATCAAAGGTGTGGTAATGGGGATCTCCCCAAGCCCAGCAGGTTGCAACCATGGATGGGACACACTTGGCTTGGCCATCCTTCAACTTGCATCTTTCCTTGGGTCGGCACCGAAGGGCTTTGCAAGGGTCTGGAAAGAGAAGGAACCATAGGAGAAACCATGGGAGATGGGCATCAGGGACTTCCATGTCCCATTGCCCTTGGAGATGGACATCAGGGGCCTCCATGCCCCATTGCTCTTGGAGATCAATGGCCAGCATTTCTCCTGCTTTAGGCTTTGCTCCTCAACCTTGCCCCTCCCAATAGACCCTCCAGACCATCCAATGGACCTTCTCCATCTCCAGCCCCCCGTTCAGAAGCCCCATTGCTCCTTACTTTGGTTGATGCACCCCATGATCCCATCCTTGACCTCACAGGCCTCATCCTCGGTGCAGCTGTGATTGCTACAGGTCAAGCCTTGGCCAGGGACACAGGTACAACGCTGTTGGCAGGTCTCCTTCAGGACCACCTCGTGGGGCTGGAGGGGGAGAGGAGCCAAAGGGATGAGAAGAACCAGATTGTGTTGACTTCAATAAGTGGAACCATGTAGGGATGGGGGAAAGCATCGTGTCTTGAGGTCTTCAAAGTCCATCCTAACCCAACCCATTCCATTTCTCCATGCGAAGCCATGGGAGATGGAAGCCACTGAGATATTTCATCTCCAAGGAGCTGTGGATCCATCCATCTAGATGGGTCCAAACTGATGAAGAACCCCCCCAAAGGCCACCAGAGGGAGAAGGTTCCTACCCTGTAGTACTCCCCATCCACAAAGCATCCGCAGTGCTCCTCAGGGACGCAGTCATGGCCATCGGAGACGTACCCATGGTCGCATTGACACCCTTCCATGCAGCCTTGGGGACATCTGGAGGCATCTTCAAGCCTTGAGCAGCTCTGGGTGCAGAGCTTGGTGCAAAGGGAGTAGCTGCTGTTGGCTGGGCACTTGAGGGCTGCAATGGAAGCCATGAGTTTGCCCTCAATGTTGGGTTAGAAGAGTGGGGGCAACCTCAAGGGTGGGCCTTAAGGTGGTGGAAGGGTCAAAACGTTGATGGGAACAGGAGCCATGGGGTGTTGGGGGCAAGGAGAAGACAACCTGAGCACCAACAAGCACCAGCATTGGTGGTCACCACGGACCTCCATCTCCAACCCCCCTTAGGTACCAGTTGTGATGGTTTCAATGGACCCCAAGGAGAGGTGACTTCTTGGCCATGGAGAACCGTGGCCATCACTTACGGCACAAGGCTGGTCTTCTCCAAGCCTCAATGGTGACCCCAGCATCTTGGCAAGCGATGGAGTAGCTCTGGATGCTCCTACAGAGGACACTGGTGTCCCCCTCAGCAAGGCAAACGTCATGGAGACAAGCTTGGAGGTACGGGTCTGGGTCAATGAGGTGGTGGCAGGAGGCAAAAGGTCCCTTTGGGAGCATCAGGAGGCCACAATACTTGGGTTTCTGGAGGACCACCATCTTCTCCTCCGTGCAGGTGGGGCAACGGTCCTCAGGGCAATGGTCAACGCAAGGTGCATCAAGGGTCTTCCATGCAGAGCCGAAGACCGTGGTGTTGGGAGCCTGGTGGCCATCAGGGAGGAGAAGGTCATCGTCTTCCTGGCCATTGTAGTTGCCACAGAGCCCACAGAGGTGGCCTTGGTAGCCTGGGGGCACTGTGACCATGACGTGGTGGAGGAGGTCGTAGCGGACGAGGAGGCCAAAGTCAGTCTGGAGCAGGATGCCCATCCCGTGCTGGTGGACCTCAACCTGCCCATGGCTTAGGATGGCCGGGAGGTGGTGGGATATGGAGTCCACCTAGGACAGGAGGAGATAAAGCCCACCAATGAGCTCCAAGGAGGCTCCAGGGGGAAGATTATGGAGGTAGGAGTAGGAAGAGCCCTTCCAGCCAACCTTCAAATGGATTTATGGAAGCTGGAAGGCAAAAAGATGGGTTTGTATTGGACATAAGGGTGAGGTCTTCTCCCATTGTGGAAACCCAGGCTTGGTATCTCATGTCCATAAAGTGGACCCCGAAAGGTCAACATGGATGGAGCTGTCTCCCTCTCACCTCATGGCAAGGTCAGTATGAACCCACAGATGGTGATGGTGGATGACCATCATGGAACTGTGTCTATCCAGCCTCATGGTAAGGTCAATATGAACCCATAGATGATGATGGTGGACCACCATCATGTAGCTGTGCCCATCCAACCCCAACCCAAAGCCAACATGTCCCCCTTGACCTCACCATCACAACCATAGAGTGGTGGACCTCCAAGCATCACCTTACCAGGACACTCCTCCTGCCTTGCATCAGGGTCAGTGTGAGCCCATGGACTTCAATGGTCAACGTTTGGATGCTGGAGGCCTTCTTCTTCTGCCGAGCATCCTTCTGGACCTTCACCACGAAGGAGTCCAGGTCACCGGAGCAGGTCTCAGTGAGGACATAGGAGCAGGTACTGGAGATGTTGAAAGCCACCCCATCAAAGGACACATAGCTGCGGTCACCGGTGGCCACGCAGGTCCCTGGTGCAGTAGATGGGCATTGGAAGACCCCATCGATGAGTTCTCCTTCCCCGTCGCCAGGACAAGAGGTCTTCTGGCAGTCCACGGTGCCACCGGCTTGGCAGTGACACTTCTCCTGCGTGGAGGGGTAGAAGGTCTCGTTGGCCTTGTAGTAGAAGTCCTGATGGTGGCAACCACACTGGGACATGGGGACGCACTCATCGCCGCTGAGCACGAAGCCTTGGTCGCAGACGCAACCCTCATGGCATTGGGCCTTCATGGAGCATCTTCTGGAGGTGTGGATGGAGCTGCAGGTCTGGGAGCAGGCCTCGGAGCAGAGCTCATAGTGGCTTCGTGGAGGACAGGAGATATCTGCCATGGGGACATGGAGATCCATGAGGAGCAAGGCAATCCCACCCCACATCCTCCAGGTCTACACTTAGGGGCCACCACAAGGAGATGGGTTTAAGCCATGGTTGTGCCTCATCTGTACCTCCTTATGGACATCATGAGGGTTGAGGTGTCCATAGAGGTGATGGAACCAAGCTAAGAAGGGTTCCTGATCATTGTCTATGGCCAGAGCTGATGGCACCTATCTAAGGGGGGTTCTTGGCCATGCTGGACCAACCTAGATACTGAGTGGGATCTCCACCTCCCTGCTTCATCTCCACAGGGTTTGGGGCTTCCCTTGGACATTCCTGACCATTCACGAAGCCCAAACCCAGCCGCTGATCCCAACTTACTGCAGAAGTCCTCTGTCCTCCACATCCCAATGGGGACGCCAGCAGCTTGGCAGGCAGCAGCATAGCGGGCAAGGATGGGACATGCCACCTCCTCCCGATGCGGGAAGAGGCAGGAATCATGGACACAGCTTTGGAAGTACTTGGTGGCATCTACATGAGCATGGCAAGCTCCGAAAGGTCCCTCGACTTGGTGGAGGAGCCCACAACCCATCTCGGAGTCTTCCTCCCCTTGCTGTTGTCCCCTTTGGGGACATTCCATGTTGGATAGCTCCATGCAACCCGGGATGTCCATCACCTTCCAGTGGTCTCCAGAGGTGTCTGGGCTGGAGGTCGCGCTGTCGTTCTTCGCCATCATCATCATCTCATCCTCCCTGTTGCCATTGTAATTGCCACAGAGGCCACACAAGGCGTTGGAGTAAGTGCTGGGCACTGAGACCAGGACTTGGCTTTGCCAATCGTAGGTGACCGTGAGGCCGAAGTCGGTCTCCACCACGGCTGCTTGGCCACCTCTGGAGATGGAGATCTTCTGCTCTCGGTGGTGGTAGGGGAGGTTGACCAAGCGGTCGTTGATCTGGGGGCAAGAGGCAAGAAGAAGCCATCATCTGGTGTCTAAGCCTCGATTCTCCACCACCTTGACTCCAACCAACCCATGGAGGTGGAGAGTAGGATGACCCCATAACCACGTGCCCACCATCGGGCATGGATCTGCTTCAGGTGGAGATCCATGAGGCCATTAACCCTCATCTTGGTGCATGTGGTTGGCCACATTGTCCCATTGAATTCCACCCTTCCAACCCCAAGCTCTGGGTCTCAGTGTGGTTGAAGGAGACCCTTCAGTGTTACCCAATGGATGGAAGAGATGGGCTGAGGAGCAGGAGAACACGAAGAAACAGCTACGAAACCCACCATGACTTTGCCAGGATGCTCCCGCTTGACCGCAATGGTCTTGCCGTAGACTTCGACCATCACAAGAGCGATGGAGGACAACGCGTCCTCTTCGTGGCCATTCTGTACCAACACTTGGAAGTCCACCAGCTCCTGGCTCGCCTCACACAACCCAGCGAGCTGGTAGAGGCAGGACCCTTGGAAGGTGAAGCTCTCACCATCGAAGGTCTCGAGATGGGTGGCCCCAACAGCAGAGCAGGTCCCATAGCTCTTGGGGTAACAGTCTTGGATGCCCTCTTCCACCCGGCACTCTTCTCCATGGCGGCAGCTGGACCATTGACACAGGGGCCTTCGGAGCTCCGGGTCACAGCGGCACCGCTTGGTGCAGTTGGTGTCACCCCAAAACACCTCATGGGGGCCATGGAGGAGGCCCTCAAAGACGCAACCACACTTGTCTTGGGGGATGCACTCGTTGAGGTCCAGCACGAAGCCCTCCTGGCACTCGCAGGTCTCCACGCAGGCCGTGGGGTCACAGGTGGGTGGCATCGCAGCCGGGTTGCAGGTGGTGGGGCAGGAGGTGCCGCACGCAGTGTAGTTGCTGTTCTTGGGGCAGGGCAGGGCTGTGGAGGGGATGGGACACAATGGTTGTGGTGGGATGGGGCACAATGGTTGTGGTGGGATGGGGCACAATGGTTGTGGTGGGATGGGGCACAATGGTTGTGGTGGGATGGGACACAATGGTCATGGTTGGATTGGACTTTCTACATAGACTTTCTAGAATCTCCATGGTCTTCCTGGAGTCTCCATGGTCATTCCAGCCCCACCTCCCCTCCATGCCCCTCTTCCAAACAACCTGTCCCACCTCACTTGGAAGCCTCTCTGGTGACACCAACATCCCCATTGCTCCCATTTCCCTTCCTCCTTTTCTCCTCATTCCCATCCCACCACCCCTTGATTCCATCCATTCCTTGCCCACCAAAGGGACAGCCTTTGGGGCCCACCGGGAGCTACTCACGGCACCGTGCCGGTGTCCTCCAGTCCTCAATGGTGACCCCTTCCTCTTGGCAGCTATCTGCATAGGCTTCGAGGGCTTGGCACAGCATGGTGTGGAGGCCATCGTTGACACACAGGTCATAGATGCAGTTGTCCACGTAGACCTTGGGGTTGATGGTGGCGTGGCACCTCCAGAAGGGCCCCATCCGTTGGGTCATCATCCCACACCATGTCTCCTCCTGGTACCTGGCCACCTCGTCCTGTTGACACCGCTCACAGGCCCCACTGCAGTTGTCCCAGCAACGATGGCTTTCATTGGCCACCTTCCAGCTTGCCCCCAGCTCCACCGCGTCCTGGGCCACGTCGCCGTCAGGTTTGAGGGCATCGTCTTGGGGGTCACCATTGGCGTTGCCACACAAGCCACACACTTTGCCAGCGAGGACACTGGGGAGCTTCAGCACTACGCGGGCGTCCCAGTCATAGAGGACCTTCAGCTTGAAGGCTGTTTGAAGCAGCATGGACCGGCCCCTTTGTCGTAGGTGGAGCTTACCATCGGCGAGGGTGATGGGGAGGTGGGACCGGTGGTTATTGACCTGGAAGAGGAAAGAAACCCCGTGAAGGACCCAAAAAAGTGGATCCAAAAAGGGGGTGAAACTGAAGGGTTTGAGCTGTTTGGAGGTGTCTTCTGCAAGAGGTCACTGTGCAGAAGCTCATTGAGGTTGGAGACCACCCTTCAGGTGCATCGTTGCTTTGGGTTGACTTACCCTCACCATGCCGTTCTCCGACCTGACCACCACAATGGTCACACCATAGACACGGATGGTGATGGAACCAACATAGGAGACCTTCAGGTTGCCCCGGTGCTCGTTTTTGGCCTCAATGCTGAAGATGGGCATGGTTGGGTCTGGGTCACAGGTCTTGGTCAAGGTGTAGGTGCAGGTGCCCATGAAGTCAAAGGGTTTCCCATCAAAGGTCCTATAGTGAGGATCGCCAGTGGCCCAGCAGGTTGAGAAGGTCTCTTGGACGCATTTAGGTTGCCCATCCACCACCTCACACTTCTCCTTGCAGGCCAGGTCTTGGCATGAAAGAGGAGGAGAACCTGCAGAGAAAGAGGGGATAAACCCATGGAGAAGAGGAAGAGGAAGAAACCCGTGGAGAAGAAGAGGAAGAGGGAAGAAACCCATGGATGGCCACCATGGAGAAGACCTGCGCATTGACAACACCACAACCATGATGCTGACCATACTCACTGGTGGCACAAAGACCACTGAAGCCATAACCAGCATAGTTCTGGAAGCCAAAGACCAGGATCCCAAAAGGTGTCCTCGGGTGCTGCACACTCTGGATCTCCCCTGCCTTGGTCATGGTGATGGTGGCCCAGGAGAAGTCCGTGCCGGGGATGCTTTGCCAGGGTATGATCCTCTCCATCCTCTGGTTGAGTGTTACGGTGCTGGTGTCCATGTTGGGGGCCATGAGGACAATGTGGTTCTCATAGCCGGCCATGCTGATGACCTGGTAGGACTTGCAGTAGGTGGGCACGGGTTGGATGTTGACCATGAAGGGGTCTTGCTTCATGGAGCCCTTCTTGGAGCCGGTGAAGAAGAAAACCACCTGAACCCCAGCTGAAGCATTGAGATGAAGGGGAGACCTTGGGCCCACCTTGACCTTACGGACCTGCCCGGCCACCAGGACCTCGGTGGCAACCGCGTTACCCCTACTGTAGCTAAGGGAGGTCCTCTCCGCTGCCACCACGTAGGCCAAGTCCATGTCCTTCTGCACCGGGCTGGGAGGGATGACGAAGACCTTGCCCCATCCATCGACGGGCAGAAGCTGCTCCACCGCGTGGTCGCATCCCGTGTGGACCTTGACACAGCTGTGGCCACTGAGGACCGCCACGGGGTGGTCCGATGTGACCTCGGTGCCGGAGAGATCGGAGCGACTTTGGAGCTGGAAGCTGTGGTAGGGACCCAAGGAGACGCGAAGGATGCTCCCAGGGGAGTAATTCCTCCCTCGGTAGTAGAACCTCCCCTTGGCTTTGATGGTGACGGTGGTCGAGGTCCTTCCGGCCACCACCACCAGCTCCTTGAGCCCATCTCTCCCAGTGCCTTCCGGTGTCACCGCGTAATACCTCCGGCCCAACATCTCCACCGGTAGGACCACGGTGGCACCGGTCGTGAGCCTCTTGGAGCTGGTGGCCACCACAGAGATGTCTTTGGTGGCCTGGATCAAGACGGCTTTATCCGAGAGCTGGGTGCCCACCAGCTCCACGTTGCCGGGGAGGCGGAGAGGAACCGCGTCGCCGGTGCCGAGGGAGATGGTGCTGGTGAAGGCACCGCCGCGCGTGGTCACCGTCACCATGGTGGCCGTGGAGGAGGCGGTGAGCAGGAGCTGGGCGTTGAGGTAGGCGCCTTCCTCATCATTCTGCATGAAGGCCGTGAGGAATTCCGTGCCGGGAAAAGCCAAAGTGGGAAGAGCTGGAGGAGAAGGTGGGGAAAGTGGGAATTGGGGGGGGGGGGGGTGTGTCTGTTTGGGTGGTTGTGGGAGTTGGGCTGGATCAATGGGAATGAGGGGACTGGGGAGGGAAAAGGGTGCGGTGGGAAGGGTGGAAAATGGGGGGGTTGGTTGAGGAAAGGGATGGGAAGTTCTAAGGGAATGGGGTTTGGGGGGAGAAATGGAAACGAGGGAGAATGGGGATTGGAGGAAGGGGAAATTGAAATGGGAATTGGGGGAAATGGGAATTGGGGGAATGGGAATGGGGGAAATTGGGATTGGGGAAATGGGAATTGGGGGAAATGGGAATTGGTGGAAATGGGGATTTGTGGGATTAGGGAATTGATGGTGGGTTTTCCTGGTGGAAGCAGGGTTGGAATGTCGGGACACATCCAAACCCAGCAAAACAGGGAATGAGAATTTGATGCTCAAAACGAAACAGGAAACATGGGGGGGGGGATGAGGGAATTTAGGCTTTTGTTGTGAAAAACACGCCAAAAAGGTGAGAAAACCTCTTGGATTCTAAGTTAAAACAGCAGTGGTGAGGATTTGGGGTGAAAAAAGAGGGGCTTTGGGTAAAAATAGCTGTTTTGTGCAATTTTTCATTGAAATAGAGAGGGAAGGAGGGTGTTTTGGGTGAAAATAGGGAATAATGAGGTTTGGCTGGAGGTAAAGTCAGGGAATGAGGGGATTTGGGGTGAAAATAGGGAATAATGAAATTCGGCTGGAGAAAAACCAGAGAATAAGTTGTTTTGGGTGAAAAAAAGGGGCTTTTTGGTGAAAAGCAACAGGCAAAGAGAGATTTTGGTGAAGAGGCGAAGGGTTAATAAAGTGGGAAAGGGGAAAATAGGAAATAAGGGGAAATCTCTGGGAAACAGAGGGAATAAAGCCTTTTGCTGCAGAAACATGAAGTAGAAGGGACTAAAATAAGCTTAAACCAGGGGAAACTGGGGCTTTGGGGAGGGGAATGGGGTCGGGTTGATGCTCACCGCAGCAAAGAGCCAATGGAAGCCACCAGATGTCCATCTCCATCCCTGGGAAATGCCCAAAGTAAGAAAAATGAACCTCTTGTTTGGGGTAAAAAGAGCCATGAACAGACAAAGAGGAACCTGGAGGTGACCCAAGTGTCTCCAGCATCTCCTTTTGGTCCCAAATTGTCCCCAGAGACCCTTTTCTACCTGTTGGAAGCCTCTTGCAAGTCACTTGGATTGAGTTCTTCTCATCCCAAAGACCCCCAAGTTCCCCCTTTACCATCATCTCTGACCCAAACCCCTTCTTGATGCCACCTTCAAGCCATGGTGCCATCAAACCCACCTAATGATGAATCCCTCCCCTAAAATCACAGCAATTTGGGTCCAAATGAGGCCAAATGGCAGCCATTTGGCCATTCCCACCTTCTGAATGTTCTTAGAGCTGCTGGTTGCCCCCCATCACTCAACACCTGATGGGGGCTCCATCCAAAACGTCTCAATTCAGGCTTGGGATGGAGGAAAACCCCCTTTTAATGGGGTTTTCCTGGGAATTTGACCCATTTAGGACTTCTTTTCGGTGGGTGAAGGCACCTCAGACATCTTTGGCTTAGAGGGACCAACCCAGCATGCCCCAAAGGACCCATAGTGCTTACCTTTGGGCTTCTTTCTGCTTCAGCACCTCTTTGCTCTCCCAAAGACCCCTCCCATCTGTGAGGTTGGATGAAGGGAAACTGTCGTCTTGATCCCAAAACTTCCCTTTTTATGACCCAATGGGGCTTATCTCATGGAGCTGTCACAGGGACCTCTGATAGGAGAAGGAATTGGGTCCAAAAAGGGCTGGATTTGGCCACATCTCATGGGTAGGAGGTGGGGTTGGGGCTTTGGAGGCCAAAAGAGGTTGGACTTCCAGAGACCTGGAGTTAACGGCATGCATGGTGGAGCCAGAGGACATGGGAAAGGTGGAGCTGGATTCCTTCATCTCCACTGCTTTCCTTGTGGGAAGGATGCTGAGGAGGTTGTGATTGGTGATGTGATCCATAGGGAACGTTGGGATGGGTGATGCGATCCCATAGGGAATGTTGGGGTGCA
This sequence comes from Pezoporus flaviventris, assembly GCF_033815535.1. Classification (NCBI taxonomy): domain Eukaryota; kingdom Metazoa; phylum Chordata; class Aves; order Psittaciformes; family Psittacidae; genus Pezoporus; species Pezoporus flaviventris. The sequence goes on along the minus strand of NW_026892839.1, from coordinate 169,287 downwards.
TGCAGGGTCCCTATAGGGACATTGCAATGGATGCAGGACCCCCATAGGGACATTGTGATGGGTGCAGAACCCCCATTGTGATGGGTGCAGGACACCATGCCTCACGTCCCCAGCTGCCTCCCACTACCATTGCAAGGTCCCCACCACCAAGACCCCCCCCCAAACGTACTTGGATCATGTTCTTCCCATTGCCCCCCCTGTTTGAGGCCTCCAAGGGACGGTGGGGATGGAATGGGGTTGATTAATGAGGATCTTCCTTGTGGGAAGCCTGGAGAACGTCAAGGCCCAGCTTGTGTGTCCATGCCAAAAGCTTATCTAAGGGCTCATTAAACATCTGGATGGAGCCAGATGTCTCCCATGACCTTCTGGAGGCCTCAGATGGGCTCTTGAACCCTGGATGGACAGGAAGTTGGCAGATTCCATTGTGTTTATGGGGCTTGATCCTGATGGGATGGGTTTCCTCATGGTGGGATGGGTTTTCCTCATGGTGGGATGGGTTTTCCTCATGGTGGGATGGGTTTCCTCATGGTGGGATGGGTTTCCTCATGGTGGGATGGGTTTTCCTCATGGTGGGATGGGTCCTGGAGATCTTCAGGTTAAAAGAAGGGACAGGATGTGACCCCAAACCCATTTCTTGCTGTCTGAACTCCACTTTCCTTCTTTCCCTTGGGACATCAAGCCACAGCAAGGACAGCCAGGTAGGACATTTGATTTCCATCTTCTCCCTTGGAATTCCAAGGGTTGGAGCGGTCCCTCCTTCTCCCTATGGCTTCAAATAGCAGGAATTGGGCTGAAATGAAATTCCCTTGGGAAATGGGATATTTCATGGAATTATGGAACGGGTTCAGCTTAGAAGGGCCTTGAAGCTCATCCAGTTCCAACCAAGGGACATGGACCAAGCCCCATCCAACCTGGCCTTGAACCCTTCCAAACCTTCTCCAGTCAACCCATTCTGATGTCCCACCACCCTCCTGGTGAAGAACTTCCTTCGATCCCATCCAACTCTTTTCCAGTCGGAAGCTGTTCCTCACCCTCCCATTGGAGAAGCCCCTCATTTTGGAGCTGTTGGGATGAAGGCCTCATACCATGTCCTGCTCCTGCTCTTAGGTAGGTTGGAAGGAGACATCTGCTGAGGATGCTCCAGTCCTGGGTGATGGTTGCTCCTCTTTCCCTTCCATGTCTTCTCCAGGAGCTGTGGGGAGCGTCCAAGCAGCAGAAGACAAAGGTGGGTCCTCACACCATCCAAAGATGGGCTTTTCCACCCAAAATGGGCTTGTTTCTGCTTCATTTTGGGACGTGGGATGGGAAAGGAGCTTCCATATGGGAATACGGACGTTGGGGGTCCTCTTCTTGCCCTCAAATCCGTGTCTACCCCACTTGCACCCCAATCTTTGGCCACCATGGAGAAGTCAACCCCATCTGACCCACTTGGTCAACCCCACATGGAGCTCAGGCCCCATTTAAGACCAAGCTGGTGGGTTGCACCCCAAAGTCCATGGGATGGGTTTGGGATGTCCATCAATAGCTCAACCTCTGTGTTCCTCCAGCATCTCTGCTCTACCCCTATGGTCTGGAGCAACAAGACCAGAAGAACCCCAAACTGGATGATGGGACATCAGAGGTCACCCTCACTGTGCCCTTCACCTTCTATGGCCAGGAGCACCAAACCCTCTACGTACGTGAGTCAAGATCTGACCCCTTCCATGAAGACCTTTCATTTTCCCATTCCCACCTTTCCTTCTGCTCCATTTCATCCCTTTGGTCCCATTTCTGGTGTATCCAAGTGTCCTCCTATGGCTGGTGGGTCTTAGGAGAAGACCTTCTCCCATAGAGGAGGCCACATTTAGGGATGGAGCAATGGTGCCCTCAGGCATGGTCACGGAGATGCAGAGGACAATGGCAAGAGCACATCTGGATCCCAGCTCCATGCTACCATAGCCAAGGTGGTGGTGGGGCTCCAATGGAGGTTGGGGTTGACCTGATGTCTTCTCCAGGTCAACAACAACGGGGTGATCTCCTTTGACACCCGGGTCAACCAATACACCCCAGACCCCTTTCCGTTGGCTGATGGACGCCCCTTTGTGGCCCCATACTGGGCAGATGTGGACAACGTGCTTGGAGGAGATGTCTTCTACCGACAGACCACTGACCCAGCACTGTTGGCCCTCATCACCAACGACATCAACCAGTACTTCCCCACCATCCCCTACACGGCCACATGGGCTCTGGTGGCCACTTGGGATCATGTGGCCTACTACGGCTCTACCACCAACAAGGTAAGGTCCATAGGTATGACTTGAAGGGCAGATGAGACCCATGTGTTGACCTCACCCCCATAGGAAAGAAGCTGTGGTCGAACCCATCTGCTGGTAGACACCAAAGGAACCAGCTTGGATGCCCCGTTCCTCACCAAGAGAACTTCCTTAGCACCCCTCAGAGCTAAACCCCATCCCTATCTCCTCATCCCACCACGTCTGGTGTCCATCTCCCCCTTCCTTTCTGCAGGGCAACACCTTCCAAGCCATCCTCACCACCGACACCAAGAGGTCCTTCATCATCCTCAACTACTGGGATATCCAATGGACTACAGGGGCAGCAAGCGATGGGGACCCTGAAACGGGGCTTGGTGGGACTCCAGCCCATGTATGTTGGGAAAGGAGGAGGACATGGGATGGGGTTGGGAATGGGGGAGAAGGTCGATGCCATCTTTGACCCATCCTTGTAGAGGACAATGCCCAAATAGGTTGGCCCATGAGGTTTCTGGGTGACCCCACCAGGTCCAATGGAGACTGGAGGTGCCCCATAACATGTACTGGGCCACCACCACCACCAATAGGAGGTTGTCCCATGCCATGGGTGGGATTCACCTCCCCTTTTGGCCTCCTTTCCAGGCTGGCTTCAACAGTGGAGATGACACCAACTTCTACAACATCCCTGGCTCCCAAACGGAAGCCATCATTAACATCACCAAGACCTCCAATGTCAACATCCCAGGGCGATGGGTCTTCCAAGTGGATGACTTCAAGGTGACCGGGGTCCCTGCTGAGGTGCCCAAGGTCTCCAAGAGCAACAACTGCTGGTTGTAAGGTGGGTTTTGGGGTCAAAACCTGGGAAAAAGGGACAATTGAGACAACTTTCCTCCTCTTGAGGTCTTGGTTTCTTCCAACAGCTCCATCAAACCCATTGGGCCAGAGGAACCCTTTGGTGTCCCCACCATGCATAGGATGAAGGTGACGCAATGGGATGCATCAACCTCCACTAGAGCAATAAAACTCCGTTCGGGACACGGTGGCTCCTGGGTCCTCATCACTTCCAACTTGTGGCCATGGGATTTGGGGGGGAGCTGGACAACGTGGATGGAAATAACCCATTTTGGGCCAATTTGTGCTCAAATCCCTGATTTTCCTCTTTCTTTATGCTCAAATTGATGATTTTCCTCCTTCTTTGTGCTCAAATTTGTGATTTTTCCCCTTATTTGTGCACAAATTTACAACAAATTTACAATTTTCCCCTTCATTGTGCTCAGATTCATGCTTTCCCCCCTTTTTTTTGTGCTCAAATTTCTGATTTTTCACCTTTTTTGCACCCAAATTTAAGGGTTATTTTTGGTGCCAAAATGACTCATTTGAAGGGGAAAATCCACATATTCCAGGAAAAACATCCCCAAAATCCCCCAAACTGGGAGTTTTTTTCCCATAAAATGGAACTTTTTAACCCCCAAAAGTGGGATTTTACATATAGCCCCCATATGTTGCATCCACAACACGCTCCAACATGCCTACAACACGCAACCCCCCCAGCATGTCACATACAACCTACAAACAACACCATCCCCCCCCCCCCATTTCAAATGGGATAATTTGGGAATATCCCACCCCTTTTTCCCCCTTTTCAGCCCCATTTTAGAATCAAACCCCCTCCGATCTCCCCCCCCCCCCCCCCTTGTGATTTTGGACCATTCCAACCCATCCAGGACCCCCCCCCCTCAATCCCTATGTAGGAATTCCGGGAATTCCACTGCTTTTTGGCCCTTGGCTGCTGCCTCGGGTGGGTTTGAACCAAACCCCAGCTTTTTTAACCCATTCTGGCAGCCAAAAGTGATGTCAAAGCAGCGGGTGGGTGGGTCGGTCCCTGGGGGTCCTTGGTGTTTGTCCCGGCTTAGAGGGATATTTGATCCCAAAACGTGAATCCAAGGAAGAGCAGGAGGGCTGAAAGGGGAGCCGGGATCGGGATTTGGGGCTAAGGCGGTGGATTTTGGGGCTGGAAGCAAGGTAAAGCTCCAGATGGGGTTAAAACCGGGAGGGATTTGGCGGCGATGGGTGAAAAGACGGGAATGGAGCCAGGAAATTCCTTAAGTATTCCACAGCCTCACACAGAGAGCCCTGATTGCGGCTGGAATTGGCTGCTTGGGAAGGGACTGGGGGGGGAAAGGGGGGAAAAAGGGGGAAAAAGGGGAAAAAGGGAAGAGAAAAGGGGGAGGAAAGGGAATGGGGTGGGAAAGGGAAGGGAAGGGAAGGGAAGGGAAAAGAGGGGGGGAAAGAGGAGGAAAGGGATGAAGGGGGAAAGGGGGAAGAAGGGGAGGGAAGGGGAAAGGGAGGGAGGGAATAGGGTGGGAAAAGGGGGAAAGGGAAGGGAAGATGAGGGGAAAAGGGGAGGAAAGGGAAGAACTGGGGAGGAAAGGGGATGAAAGGGAAAAGAGAGAAGGGAATGGAGGGGAGGGAATAGGGTGGGAAAAGGGGAAAAGAGAGGGGAAAATAGGGGAAGAAGGGGAGGAAAGGGATAAAGGGGGAAGGGGAAAGGGGGAAGAAGGGAAGGAAAAGGGGAAAATAGGGAGGAAAAGGAAAAAGTGGGAATGGGAGAAGAAAGGGGGAATTGGGGGGAAAGAGGGAAAAAATGGGCAAAATAAGCAAGGGAAAAGGGAAGCAGCCACATGGGGACGAGTCCACATGTGCCACCACAACCAGGATCAGAACCTCAAGCCTTAGGGCAAAGAGAAGCCCCATTTTGGGTATAAAACAAAGGATTTGACCATTTTCTCCTCTTCTGCAGCAGCAGAACCATGGCCCGGGGTGAAGGTGATGTCCTGAGGGGCTGCACCAGCATGCTCTGGGGTGAGTTCAATGATCAATGCTCATTGGGTCAATGTCCATCAGATCAATGCCCATTAGATCAATGTCCATCAGGTCAACGTCCATCAGATCAATGTCCATAGATCAATGCCCATTAGATCAATGTCCATCAGGTCAATGTCCATCAGATCAATGCCCATCAGATCAATGTCCATCAGATCAATGCCCATTAGATCAATGTCCACCAAATCAACATCCATCAGATCAATGTCCATCAAATCAACGTCCAGCAGATCAATGCCCATTAGATCAATGTCCACCAAATCAACATCCATCAGATCAATATCAAATCAATGCCCATCAGATCAATGTCCATCAGGTCAATGCCCATCAGACCAATGTCCATCAGATCAATGCCCATCAGATCAATGCCCAATGGGTCAAGGTCCATCAGATCAATGCCCACCAGATCCATGTCCATCAGGTCAGTGTCCATCAGATCAATGTCCATCAGATCAATATCCATCAAATCAATGTCCATCGAACCAAAGCCCATCAAATCAATTACCCATCAAATCAAAGCCAGTCAAAGATCAATTGTCCACCTCAAGCCCACCTTGAGCCCCATTCCCCACCCTTGCCCTTACGGGTGATGAAGACCCCAAGGGCCAATTCTCTTCTTGCAGGGCTGCTTTGGTTGCTCAGCGCCTCTGCCTCCACCCCACCTCACCTTGGAGAAGACTTCGTGGTGGCCTTCATGCAGAACGGGCTGCAGCAGACCCTCAACAGCGACTTCAAGCTGCTCCTCACCGGTTACTCCCCCTTTACCTCCGTCACCATCTCCATGAAGAGGCCGGGTTTGAGGATGACGGTGCAGGCCACCACGGGCCAAACCATCCTGGTGAAGATCCCCCCCCAAGCCGAGATGGTTGGGAGCAAAGCCTTCGACAACACCGTGGTGGTGAAGGCCACCAACGCCGTCTCCTTGGTCATGGTCAACGAGAAGCCCACCTCGGTGGACTCCACCGCGGTGCACCCGGTGCACGCTTGGGGCACCGAGTACCACGTTGTGACCCCCAACGTGGGCACCGACCGCTACGGGGAGTTCGTGGTGGTCTCTTGGGATGAAGCCACCATGGTTGACATCCACCTCAAAGCCACCGTGACCTACCAAGGCCGGACCTACCCTCGGGGCTCAGTTCTTGCCATCAAACTGGAGCCTTTCCAAGCAGCCCAACTCCAAAGCCCATCTGATATGTCCGGCACCAGGATCATGGCCCATAAACCTGTGGCTGTCTTCACCGGTCATACTTGCTTGGCCAGGTTCACCCAATGCGACCATTTGGTGGAGCAGCTCCAACCCGTTTCTAGCTGGGGAACCACTTTCATTGTGCCCCCGTTGCCCTTTGAGACCCAAGCAGACATCATCTACGTGTCCACCTCACAGAAGACCCGTGTGGAGTCTCAACACGGGGTCTCCAAAGAGGTCCGGGAGCTACGGCCAAGCAGGTCAACACTCTACGGTCTCCAAGCCTTTAACACCTTGTACCTGTCGGCCAGTGCTGGCATCCAGGTCATCTTCTTTGCCGATGGAGGTACCAAGGAGTCCATCTCTTATGACCCCTTCTTCATGACCATCCCAGATGTCTCCAGCTACTGTCACTCCTACAGCGTCATCGCTCTGGATGGGTATGAGAACTACGCCCTGCTCATAGCCAAGACCTCGGAGACGTCCTCAATGATGCTCAACAAGAGCCCCTTGAGGAACGTCATGTGGAAGAAGGTCCCAGGGACCGACTACTCCTGGGCTGAGCAGAGCTTGGGCAGCCAGTTCTCGGTCCATACGGTGGAGAATGAGGTGTCCCCCTTCGGGTTGCTGAGTGTGGGCATCCGGGAGCAGAAAGCCTACGGGTTGGCGGCTGTTTGTGACAGTGGTGAGTGTCCCATGGCCACCTTCTTCACCTCCTCTCTGCTTCCTTTAGGTGGCCAAACCCACCTGAGATAGGTTGTGATCCATGAATGATCCGTAGGTTAATGGTCTATCAATGGAAGGAGCCTCAAGTGGTCAAGCCATATGGTCAAGCCCAAGCCCTGGAGGTGCTGGTTGACCACCTATGGTGATGGTGGCCACAAGTGGTCAACCCATATGGTCAAGCCCAAGCCCTGGAGGTGCTGGTTGGCCACCTATGGTGATGGTGGCCACAAGTGGTCAACCCATATGGTCAAGCCCAAGCCCTGGAGGTGCTGGTTGGCCACCTGTGGTGATGGTGATGGTGATGCTGTCCCTGTCCCTCTCCCCATGGACCATTCCATGTGTGGTTCCTTCTAGATCCCTGCCGGCTCCTGAAGTGCCGCACAAAGGAGACCTGCAAGTTGGAGAAGGGGGTGGCCACCTGCATCCATGACTACATGGGCACCTGCATGGGCTCACAGGCCTTGCAGTACCACACCTTTGATGGGATGACCATGGACATCCGTGGTGGTTGCACCTACACCATTGCCAAGTCCTGTGGCAACGATCCCACCTTGGTGCCTTTCGTTGTGGAAGAGAAGAAGAGTGAAGGCAACATCAAGGAGTGGTTGACCAAGGTCTATGTGTATGGTTCCAACATCTCCATCCATGTAGGGGAAGGAGGTAAAATCCAGGTGGGTTCTTCCAGGTCTTGGAAGTGGTATTCCGTGGGCAAAGCCAAGTGGAAGAGGGTAAAACATGGTGGTGGGTGAGGCTGGCATCAGAACCTAAGGAGAACTACCAAAACCATGGAGAACTGGGACATAGGGGTGAAGGGAAGGGTGTTTGGAACCTCACTGAGATGCCCTCAGAGGTGTCTCCAACCAAACCATGGCCACTTTTGGGTTAGAATCAAGGAAAAGGCAGGTTTAATGCCATAAATCCACCACGAAATGGGGTTTTGGGCTCAGAGATGCCCAACCAACCTTCTCCTTCTCCTTTCCTCCAAGGTCAACAAGAAGCCCATCAATGTGCCAACCACATTGGAAGCTGGGAAGATCCAGATCTCACAAAACGAAGGGAGGCCTATGCTCCAAACAGCCTTTGGGCTGCAGGTGACTTATGACGAAGATTGGGCCATAATGGTGGCCGTGCCCAGCAGCTACTTCGGGGCTACCTGTGGCCTCTGTGGCAACTTCAATGAGGACACTGAGGATGAGATGACCCTTCCTGATGGCACCCAAGCTGCTACCATGGAGGACTGGGCTGAAAGCTGGCGAGATGCCTCCTGCCAAGATGATTGTGAAGGCCAGGAGATGCTGCAGGACACATGTGGTGAGTTCCTATGGGGGTCTGCAACCGTTGGAGGGGAGATCTGCTCATGGGGATTCAAGCCCAGCCTGTTGAGTTGATGCTTGGAAGTGTCAACCAAGTTGATGTCAACCACCATCAATGAAGGGTCGGGTTGCTCTTTCCATGCCAAACCACCCCATAATCCACCTTCAGCTCTGCAGCACACATCATCTATGTAGGACTACCTTGAGGGACATCTCCTGGGCTTGGGCTCACTTGTAGGCATCATCTGAGCCAGCATCCCCAGTGTTGTCCCTCTCCCTCCTTAGTTCATGCTTTGTTTGAAGTCTTCTTCTCAACTCTCGCCCCGACAGCTCAAAGATGCCCCCAAAACAGCCACTTCGAGGCCTGTGGGACAAGGTGTCCTGCCACCTGCACCCACCCCAGAGGTCCCACCTCCTGCACTGAACCCTGCACCCCGGGGTGCCATTGCAATGAGGGCTTTGTCCTCCACAACCGCACGTGCGTCCCAATGGAGACCTGCCCTTGCATCCACAACGGGCGCTCCTACAAGGCCCAAGAGGAGTTTTGGGACGATGGGACGTGCCAAAGCTGGTGTAGGTGCAATGGTGGCCAAGTGACCTGTAGGAAGAGGGGGTGCAAAGCCCATGAGAAGTGTGCGGTGGTCAATGGCGTCCCAAGGTGCCAGGTCATGAAGCACCTCACGTGCATCGGCACGGGTGACCCTCACTACACCACCTTCGATGGGTTGAGATACGACTTCCAAGGGACCTGCATCTACCAGTTTGCCGCCCTCTGCGCCCAAAGGGACCCTGAACTGGTCCCATTCACCGTCAAGGTGGAGAACAACAACCGGGGCAGCAAAGCTGTGTCCTTCACCAAGACCCTCACCCTGGAGGTCTATGGCAACGTCATCACCATGAGCCAGGAGCATCCACGCAAGGTCATGGTAGGTGGCCACCAAACTCACGTTCAACCTGCATGGAAAGTGCTTATTTCCTGCCCCCGAACCCCCTTTTTGCCTCATTTTTCCATCAAAACCCATCCCATATCCCATCGTCCTTCTTGGCTCTCCACTCCCCTATGGCCTTTGGAGTGTACCATTCCCTTTCTCCAGCTGCAAAGTGACTCAGTTCCTATGGGAACGGTTCCATTCTCACCTTCTCCTGGCCAAAGTGTTCCTCATCATGGCTGGGAACAGCTTTTCCCTTGTTTTTCCTCTTGGAACAATGTTTTCCCATTGAATAGTGAAGCCTCCACCTGGAAAACATCCAGCTCTTGAGCAAGCTCAATGTTCTTGGGAATTGCATCCATGGAAAGTGTTTCACAACCTTCCCTAGATCTTGACTCACTTGGATTTGGCTGGAAGCTCTTCCTGGCTTACAGAAAACCAGCCAAATCCCAAGTGATTGGGGTTTGAATTGGAAGTTCTCCACGCGGAAAGCTTTGCTTAGCCCCAGCTTGGGTGGAATTGGAGCAGGAAACCTCTCCCAAAAGGACTTCCAAGACCTAAAGGGGCTACAGGAAAGCTGGGAAGGGGCTTTGGACAAGGAGGTGGAGGGATGGGATGAGGAGAAACAGCTTCCAAATGGAAGAGGGAAGCTGGTAAATGGGATCTAAAGAAGTTTTCCACTAGGAGGGTGGTGGGACATTGGAATGGGTTGAACTGAGAAGGTTTGGATGAACCTGGCCAGGTGAATGGGAGCAACCTGGTCTAGTGGAAGGTGCCCATGTCCTTAGGTGGCCTCCAAGGCCCCTTCCAGCCCAAACCTATGCAACCACCCCTATCTCAGGAAGGTTGCATGAGCTTAGGCCCACCACCAACCTTCTCCAACCACCTCCCCAGGTCAACGGCGCCTTCGTGGAGCTCCCATTCACCAAGAAGGACCAGTTTGAGCTCTACCACAGTGGTGTCCATGGCTTTGCCCGCACGGCCTTTGGTCTAAGGGTGAGCTTTGACTGGTACAGCTACGCCCGTGTCCTCCTCCCCGAGACCTACGCTGGTGCCGTCTGCGGCCTCTGTGGCAACGCCAATGGAGACCCCAACGATGACTTTGTGACCAGCGATGGCCAACGGGCCACCGATGAGGTCCACTTGGCTAACAGCTGGAAGGTTGGAGATGTCCCTGGTTGCTCCTCTGGTTGCGAAGGGGATTGCCCAACGTGCACCCAAGAGGAGAAGGAGCCCTACCTTGGGGATGGGTATTGCGGGGTCATCGCCAAGGTGGAAGGGCCATTCAGGGCTTGTCATGGTGTGGTCAACCCAATGGCCTTCCTGGAGGATTGTGCCTTTGATGCCTGTCACTACAAAGGCCACCGGGACACCGTGTGTAAAGCCATTGCTGCCTACGTGACCGAGTGTCAAAGCCATGGAGTCAACGTGGAGCCATGGAGGACGTCGACCTTCTGTGGTGAGTGGGGTCAGAAGGAGGTTCTCCATCCTTCCTGGCCGGGGAATGAAGGTTTGGAGGGCAACCAAACCCACTGGGGCTTTGCTTAAAGCCAACGGAAGCCCCCAAAAGCTCCTCAAGTTGGGTTGGTTTGTCCCATAGCCAACATCTCCTTGTGATGGAATGGGTTTCTCTTCCCCATCCTTAGCTCCAAGGCCAAAGGTTGAGGCTGGAAGCTTCCAAAGCAACATTCCTTCCTTCCTCCATCCCTATTGTCCTCCAGATCCTTCCAGGAATGGGAATCCCAAACCCATCCCTGTATCCACAGCAATGCTCCACCACCAAACCCATGGGCTGCTCAACACCCCCTCCACGGGCCTGCTCATCCTGCTGCTTCCAGCGCCTTCATCCTTCCTCTCGTTCCCCTCCCAGGCCCTTCCTGCCCTCGGCATTCCCACTACGAGCTCTGCGGGAGCAGCTGCCCCACCACGTGCCGTGGGATCGCCAATGCTTGTGACTCAACCCCATGCACCGAGGGCTGCTTCTGCGACCAGGGCTTTGTCCTCAGTGGGGATGAGTGCGTCCCGGTGACCGAGTGCGGCTGCGAGCACCAGGACCTCTACTACAAGAAGGGCGAGGTCTTCTTCTCGTCGTGCCGGGAGAGGTGCCGCTGCGAAGCCAATGGGGTGGTGGAGTGCCAAGAGGCCTTCTGCGGTGCCCATGAGGAGTGCAGGGTGCAGGACGGGCTCTTGGGGTGCTACCCCACCAGTTACGGGCGCCTGGTGGTGTCCGGAGACCCCCATTACGTGACGTTCGACGGAAGAGCCTTCGACCTCTCGGGTTCTTGCACCTACGTCTTGGTGCAGCTCTGCAAGCCGGAGAGGCGGCTGATGGACTTCTCGGTGCTGCTGGAGCACGACGTGGGCCACCAGAGCAACGTGGCCTTGATGAAGAAGGTGGTCACCTACATCCACGGCTACACGGTCAGCATGGAGAGGGGACGGCCATGGGAGGTTGTGGTAAGTTGGATGGGTGCCACATGGTCCATACGGCCCACGTGTCCCCAGGGAAACCCTTCCTCACCCCATGTCCACCCCTTAGGTGGATGGGGAGAGCTACACGCTGCCCTTGGTCACCAAGGACAAGAAGCTACGGGTTGGCCAAGAAGGCAACAACATCGTCCTCCAGACCATGGCCGGCATCCGGCTCCTCTACAACGTGGCCACCTACCTCCTGGTCACCATCCCTGCGGCCTACAAGGGCCACGTGTGCGGCTTAGGTGGCAACTACAACGGGGACCCCAGCGATGACTTCCAGGTGCCCGGAGGCTCCTTGGCGCAGAGCACCGAGGACTTTGTCACCTCCTGGAAGGTCCGCAGGGACGATGGGACCTGCACCGATGGCTGCACCGCCACCACCTGCCCCATGTGCGACACCGCCGACGTCGCTCCCTACGCGGGCAGTGGATCCTGCGGGATCATCCGGGATCCGCTGGGACCTTTCAGCTCCTGCCACCCAAAGGTGAGCCCGGTGGAGTACTTCAACCATTGCCTCCACGATGTCTGTGCTGCTGCTGGAGCTCCCGAGGTCCTCTGCCACAGCATCCAAGCCTACGCTACTGCGTGCCAAGCTGCCAGCGCCGAGGTCAAAGCATGGAGAGCGCCCGCTTTCTGCCGTAAGTTCCCCAAGGAGCCACCCCAGCTCCTGTCCTCCTCCAAACCCCACGCTTTCCCCCCATAAAACCCATCCAGTTTGACCATTGTGGCTTTGGAGGCAAGGTCTCTGTTGCTGGCCACACCAAGAGGACGCACGAGTGACCTCAAAGCTTAACCCGCCCCAAACTCCATCAAACAGCCCCCAGATCCCCTTCAAACCACCTAAAGAAGCTGGTTTTGGGCTTCAAGCACCCATTTACCACCTTAGAAGGGAGGAATTCCATCCCGCCACCTCCAGAACATCCCCATGGATCTAAGGAGGGGGAAATGGGTGTCCCTCGATGTGGTTGTGATCGGGAATGCTTCCATTTGGGTGTTCAAAGCAGGGTTTGGTTGCTTGAATGTCTTCTGTTGGCATCAGAGGTGGCCAAGGACATTGCTGGGGGCGGCCCATTGGGTGCAGGTCATGTTTTGGGTGCCAATAAAGGTGTTTCTCCTTCTTGCCCAGCTCTGTCCTGCCCACCACATAGTCACTATGAGCTCTGCACCCGCACGTGCGACTTCACCTGCTCCAGCCTCTCCATGCCGGCCCCATGCACATGGACGTGCTTTGAGGGGTGTCAATGTGACGATGGGTACCTCTTCGATGGAGACACCTGCGTGTCCTTGGAGCAATGTGGCTGCTTGCACCAGGGAAGGTACTTCAAGGTGAGCTCGGCCATCAAGGCTCCTGTTGAGGAAGGGTTGGCCCATCTCATTGATGCAACTGGATTGGAGATTCCATCTCCAATGAGCTGGGGTGTCCTATTGGGCCAAAGCAACCGAGTTGGGGTCTCAGCCTTCAGTGTCCCATCAAGAGGATGCAAGAGGTTTTGGACGTCCATCTTTGATGAAATCCTCTTAAGGCCACATGTCCACACAGTTGATAACACCCCAAATCCATGGTTTGGATTTGGAAAAGGGAAATCAATTCATTGAATCCCACCATCTCCACCTTCTCCATCATCTCCATCATCTCCATCATCTCCACCATCTCTATCATCTCCACCATCTCCACCACCTCTACCATCTCCACCATCTCCACCGTCTCCATCATTTCCATCTCCTGGTTTTTCTCTCCCTTTGGGATCTCCTCCCTCATTGGAGATGGGAAATCCTGGAGATGGTTGATCCATATGGATCTTGCCCTTTCCAGGCAGGAGAGACCATCACCTCCAACAACTGCACCACAAGATGCACTTGCCACCCGTCCCAGGGCCTTGTCTGTGAGGACACCCAGTGTCCCCAAGACCACGTCTGCTCCACACGGGATGGGGCTCAGCTCTGTGTCAAGCAGCAAGGCCAATGCCACCTCAGCCCCGGGGCCTCGTTGACCACCTTCGATGGCACCAAGGGATGCTCCTCACCAGCGGCACCTACAAAGTGGCCGCCCTCTGCAACGAGCAATCACCCAACTGGTTCAAGGTGGTGCTGGAGGTCAACGAGTGCCGGGAGGACCAGGTCCCCGCTGCTGTTGCCATCTTCATCTTCTTCCGGGAGGCCTTCATCACCATCAACACCAACATGGAGGTGTGGGTAAGGACATGCACCAGCCTTGAGGACCAACGAGAGGGTGTTGAGTGGGGACATCTCCTCCTCTTGAGGTGCCCACCCCCTGTTTCGTCCTGATCCTCCCTTCTCCTCGCTGCAGGTCAATGGTCTTTCTGCCCATCTCCCAACCAACGTCTCCAAAGCAATCTCCTTGAGCACCGCGGACGGGAACGTCACCATCTCCCACGCATCAGGCATGGACGTGCTCTTCAGCCCCAAAGGCGCCGTGACGCTCACCGTTGGGGCCACCCTGGTCAACCGCCTCTGCGCTCCTTGTGGCAACTTCAATGGGGACCCCGAGGATGACCTGAAGCTCCCCGATGGGCGCCTTGTGAGGAGCATCGCCGAGGTGGTCGATGCCTGGAAAGCCAGGGACTTTGTGGGCTGGTGAGTGGGATGGAGACGTGGCCCCCCACCTCGATGGGGTGAGATGCTTGAGGCTTGCCAGGGGCAGGGACCAAGCTCCGTGGGGCAGCAATGGGGTGGGTTTGGTGGCCTGCAAGGATGGGCTCCCCCAGCTTCTTTGGTTTCATCCACAGCGACTGAGCCCCAAAGCCAAGGAGGTGACTTGGGTAAGTGAAGCCTTCTCCTCCATCCTGCCCCCCCGTCATGCTCATGGATGAAGCTTGGTCCAGCTTCCATAAGGGAGAACCTGGATAAATGGTTCCATTGACCAAAACCTCACCTTCGTGTGTGTGTGTGTGTGTGTGAAGAGGATGAACTTCCCACCTTTCCCAAGGCGATATTCCAAGATATTCCATGTCTTCCAGCTATGCCTCCAAACTTGTGCGGATGGAAGTGGAAGCCCCCGTCTACCCCATGCAAGAGGTGAGATCACGCTGGGATTGACATGAGAAGACGCTTCCCACCCTCACCATGCTCCATGCTTCCAAAGGCACCCGTGGGGGTCTCCAGTTGAGGTTCTTCCATGGTAGAAGGAAAACTGGCACAGAGCTATGGTGGACGTCAACAGGAGCAGATCCTATGGCCTCAAACTCATGGAAAATGCTGGATCCAACCTCAAATTCGGGAGGAAAAAGGGATATTTGGAAGACCTGGCTCTCCACCAGGTAGAGCTGGGAGCCTGGATGATCCATTCCATAATGGATCAAAAAGGGAAGCCCAAATCAGCTTAAAATCAAGACCCACAGAACCAAATCCCATCGTTCCCCCCACCCAAACGCACTATTCCCACCTCCTGGTTTCCATGGAATGCTGCTTGTGGCTGAGTCAACCAATAAACCCTTTTGCTTGTGGCTTTGTGCTTGGAACATGGGGTTGGGAATGGGAATTGTCTCCTCTGAGGATGGGGCTTGGAGCAACCTGGTTTAGTGGAAGGTGTCCACGTCCCCTTGGTCTTCAAGGGCCATCCCAGCCCATTCCTGGTCATCCCGAACCTTCTCCATGCCACCCATTCCCATGTCCCACCAGCACTGCAGAGCTGCTGGAGTCCTGGAATCTTCCACTTCCCACAGCGATCCCATAGGACTGGGGTGACTTGAGAACATCCTGATGGGAATGGTGATGGGGAATCCAGCAGGAACTCGTTAGAGCAAATTCCAAAGGCATTGGAACAGATCCCAAAGGAATTGGAGTGAATCCCAGTGTAATTACATCAAACCCCAACCCAATTAAATCAAATCCCAAGGGAATTAATCAAACCCCAGTGTCATTGAATCAAACCCAAACCCAATTAAATCAAATCCCAAAGGAATTAATCAAATCCAAATGTCACTGAATCATATCCCAGTGTAATTAGGACATAACCAAAGGAACTGGAGGAGATCCCAAAGGAATTGGAGTGAATCCCAAAGGAGTTGGAGCGAATCCAAGTGTCATGTAATCAAATCCCAAAGCAATTAAATCAAATCCCAAAGCAATTAAGACAAAACCTAAAGGAATTGGATCAAATCCCAAAGCAATTGGATCGGATCCCAGAGGAATTGGAGACGATCTCAAAGCAATTAAATCACAACCCAATTAAATCAAATCCCAAAGGAATTGGAGCAAATCCCAGTGTAATTAGGATGAAACCCAAAGGAATTGGATCTGATCCCAAAGCAATTCCAACTCCCCTAAGTACTTAGAAGAGGATGGAAAAAACCCAAAGGCCCTTCAAATGATCCCAATGGAACATAAAACACATCCCAGAGGAATCTGCCCCCCCAGTAGCAGTTAATAGAAATATTGGAGCAATTAATTGGGATATTATAGGAGTACATAGAAATATCCAAGTATGAATAGAAATATTGGAGCAATTAATAGAAATATCCAAGTATTAATAGAAATATCAGAGCAATTATTTGGAATATTAAAGAAATTAATAGAAATATCCAAGTATTAATAGAAATACCAGAGCAATTATTTGGAATATTAAAGAAATTAATAGAAATATCGGAGCAATTATTTGGAATATTAAAGAGATTAATAGAAATATCAGCAATTAATATAAATCTCAAAGGAATTAATAGAGACATCAAACAGATAATGGAAGTATGGGTGCTGTAGGGTGTCTATGGGTGCTATAGGGTGTCTGTGGGTGCTATGGGTGTCAATGGGTGCCGCTCTCTGGGCCGTGGTGCCCTGGAGCCGCCCGTTCATTTACTCAGCAATTAACGGCGACGGGGAGGGATTGGGGGGGGGGGGGGGGGGGGAGCTCTCTGTGGGGGGGCCCTTTGGGTCGGTTTGGGTCCTTTTGGGGCGGGTCCCTTTTGAGGGGGGGGTCCCTAAAACCTCTGGGTCACTTTGGGGGTCCCTTTGGGTCCCCTGTGAGGGCAATGGAGGGGTTCTTTGGGTCCTTTTGGGGGGTAATGGGGGGTCCCCTTTGGGGGGCAATGGAGTGGTCCCTTTGGATACCTTTTGGGGGACAATGTGGGGTCCCATTGTCGACAATGAAGGGGTCCTTTGGGTCCCTTTTGGTTCCTTTGGGAGCAATGGGGGGTCCCCTTGAGTCCCTTTTAGGGGAGGTCCCTTGAGGGGCAATGGGGGGCCCCTTTTAGGGGTAATGGGGAATCCCTTTAGGTCCATTTTTGTGGCATTGGGGGGTCCCTTTGGATCTATTTAGGGGGGTCCCTTTATGGGGCAATGGGGGGGTCCTTTCGGGTCCCTTTATGGGGCAATGGGGGGTCCTTTCAGGTCCCTTTAAGGAGCAATGGGGGGGTCCCTTTGGGTCCCTTTTTGGAAGCAATGGGGGGGGTCTTTTGGGGGACATCCTTTTAGGTCCCTGTGGGTGCCTTTTGGGGGCAACGGAGGGTCCCTTTATGTCCCATTGTGGGGGGTCCCTTTTGGTCCCTTTCAGGGTGCCTATGGGTGAGGCAATGCCAGGAGGCTCCTTGGGTACATTTGGGGTGTGTCGTTCCCCCCCCCCCCTTGCCTGGTCCCTGTGTGCTCTGTGGGGCCCAACCCAACCTCTCCCCCCCCCACCCCAATCACTCCATTGTTCTGGAAAACAAAAGGCTCCGGCTCAATTATCCCGAGCAGGGGAGCGGAGGGACCGGAGGGACAGGACAGGGAATGGGGGTGGGAATGGGGGAGGGATGGGGGATGGAGAGAAGGATGGGGGGAGATAAGGATGGGGGGAAGGTGGATGGAGGTAAGGATGGATGAAGATGAAGATGAAGAAGATGAAGGTGGTTGGGTGAAGATAAGGATGGATGAATGGAGGGATGGAGATAAGGATGGATGGTGATGGATGGATGGATGGATGGATGGATGGATGGATGGATGGAGATAAGGATGGATGATGATGGATGGATGGATGGATGGAGATGAAGATGGATGGAGATAAGGTTGATGGAGATAAGGATGAATGATGGATGGATGGATGGATGGATGGATGGATGGATGGATGGATGGAGAACAAGGATGATAGACACAAGGATGGATGGAGATAAGGATGGATGATGGATGGATGGATGGATAGATGGAGAATAAGGATGATAGACACAAGGATGGATGGAGATAAGGATGGATGATGGATGGATGGATGGATGGATGGATGGATGGATGGAGAATAAGGATGATAGACACAAGGAGGGATGGAGATAAGGATGGATGATGGATGGATGACGAATGGAGGTAAGGATGGATCATGGATGGATGAAGATAAGGATGAATGGGGACAAGGATGGATGGATGGATCATGATGATGACGATGGATGATGATGGTACTGGACCAAGACACCCCCCCCCCCCCCCCCGCCACCCTCCTGGCGCCAGCCTGGCCCCAGCAGCTCCAGCCCCAGATCTTATCTCTGCCTGGGGGGGAGGCTCCACCTCCAGCCCAGTGACCAATGGGGTAGCACTGGGGAGGCAGAGCCAGCACCCCATTGGTTGATGCCACCCCATTGGGGCCCTACAAAAACACGGAGCTCCTGCAAGGACCCACAGCTCCGTGGCCCTGGAGTGGTGAGTTCTGGCTCTATGGGGTGCTATGGGGGTCTATGGGGGGGGGTCTGTGGGTGTCCATGGGGGTCTATGGGGCAAGGTGGGTCCTGGACATCTAGAGCTCATTTTCACACTGGGGATGTCTATGGGGTTCTATGAGGACCATGGGGGTCTGTGGGGTGTCTATGGGCTGTCTAGGGGGTGTCCAGGGGGGTTCTATGGAGTCTATGGGTCCTGGATCCCATTGCCATACTGGGGGGTCTATGGGCTGTCTATGGGGTCTATGGGCTATCTGAGGGGTGTCCATGGGAGTCTATGGAGTGTCTATGGGCATTCTACAGGGTCTATGGGACCTATGTGGTCTATGGAGCAGGATGGGTCCCATTTCCATCCTGGGGTGTCTATGGGAGGTCTACTGGTGTCTATGGGGTTCTATGGGGTCTCACCATCCTCTCTCCAACCTGTGGGGCAGATGGGGCCTCCTCGGACCTTCCTCCTCTGGGCTTGGCTCCTGCTCCACTGTGGTGAGTCCCATTTGGCCAAAATCCCTCTTTTTCTCCTCAGATTGACTCCCTTCACCCCAAATTTTCCTTTTCCACGCCAATTCTGACCTTTCCTGCCCCAAATCTGCCTTTCCCACCCCAAATCTGCCTTTCCCACCCCAAATCTGTCTTTCCCACTCCAAATTTGGCCTTTTTCCACCCCATATTTGCCTTTTCCACCCCGAGTTGGTCCTTTTCCCCCCAAATCTTCCTTTTCCACTCCAAATCTACCTTTTCTGCCCCAAATCTACCTTTTCTGACCCAAATTTGGCCATTTCCACTCCAGATTTGGACTTTTCCACCCCAAATTTGTTTTTTCCCCCTCCAAAATCCGTCTTTTCCACCTCTCCTTTTCCTTCTCCAAGCCCCAAATTGGTTGTTTTCCACCGCAAATCCCCTTTTGAATGAGGAACCCCAAGGTCTCAACCCCTATACAAGCCCTTGGAGAATCCCTGTCCCTTCCATCCTCCCATGGGCATGGACCTAAGGGAGGGAAGAGCTTCACTGGCTGGAAGGAGACCAAATCCAGTTGGGAACTGGCCACCAGAAGAAACTGTCCCAGGCTGCGGTGGCTTCTCTGGTGTCTCATAAAGGGTTGAGCTGCTGCTCATGGCGCTCCTTGGTGTCATTCCAGGGGCAGATCCAGATCCATCCATCCCAAGCGGATCCAAGCTCTGCCTCGGGGTGCGATGTGGACCTGGGAGAACTTGCAAAGTGATGGAGAATGGGCCCAAGTGCGTCCCGTTGGCCTCATGCAAGGACATCCATTGTGGAGAAGGGACCCAATGCAAGATGGTCAATGGGTGGCCCAAGTGTGTCCCACTTCCATCATGCAAGGACATCCAATGTGGAGCAGGGACTCAATGCAAGATGGTTGAAGGGTCTCCAAAGTGTGTCCCATTGCCTTCATGCCTCAACTTCCAGTGTGGAGAAGGAACCCAATGCAAGATGGTCAATGGGTGGCCCAAGTGTGTCCCATTGCCCTCATGCAAGGACATCCAATGTGGAGCAGGGACTCAATGCAAGATGGTTGAAGGGTCTCCAAAGTGTGTCCCGTTGCCTTCATGCCTCAACTTCCAGTGTGGAGAAGGAACCCAATGCAAGATGGTCAATGGGTGGCCCAAGTGTGTCCCACTTCCATCATGCCAGAACACCCATTGCGGAGCAGGGACTCAATGCAAGATGGTTGAAGGGTCTCCAAAGTGTGTCCCATTGCCTTCATGCCTCAACTTCCATTGCAAGACAGGAACACAATGCAAGATGGTCAATGGGTGGCCCAAGTGTGTCCCATTGCCCTCATGCAAGGACATCCGGTGTGGAGCAGGGACTCAATGCAAGATGGTGGAAGGGTCTCCAAAGTGTGTCCATTGCCTTCATGCAAGGACATCCATTGTGGAGAAGGGACCCAATGCAAGATGGTCAATGGGTGGCCCAAGTGTGTCCCATTGCCTTCATGCAAGGACATCAAGTGTGGAGCAGGGACTCAATGCAAAATGGTTGAAGGGTCTCCAAAGTGTGTCCCATTGCCCTCATGCCTCAACTTCCAGTGTGGAGAAGGGACCCAATGCAAGATGGTCAATGGGTGGCCCAAGTGTGTCCCATTGCCTTCATGCAAGGACATTCATTGTGGAGCAGGGACCCAATGCAAGATGGTTGAAGGGTCTCCAAAGTGTGTCCCGTTGCCTTCATGCCTCAACTTCCATTGCAAGACAGGAACACAATGCAAGACGGTCAATGGGTGGCCCAAGTGTGTCCCATTGCCCTCATGCAAGGACATCCATTGTGGGGCAGGAACTCAATGCAAGATGGTTGAAGGGTCTCCAAAGTGTGTCCCATTGCCTTCATGCAAGGACATCCATTGTGGAGAAGGGACCCAATGCAAGATGGTCAATGGGTGGCCCAAGTGTGTCCCATTGCCTTCATGCAAGGACATTCATTGTGGGGCAGGAACCCAATGCAAGATGGTGGAAGGGTCTCCAAAGTGTGTCCCATTGCCCTCATGCCTCAACTTCCATTGTGGAGAAGGGACCCAATGCAAGATGGTCAATGGGTGGCCCAAGTGTCTTCCAGTCCCATCATGCCAGAACACCCGTTGTGGGGCAGGAACCCAATGCAAGATGGTTGAAGGGTCTCCAAAGTGTGTCCCATTGCCCTCATGCAAGGACATCCATTGTGGAGAAGGGACCCAATGCAAGATGGTCAATGGGTGGCCCAAGTGTGTCCCCAAGCCCTCGTGCCACAACTTCCAATGCAAGGGAAGGTCCCGGTGCCACATGGTGGCCGGGAGACCCAAGTGTCTCCCCACCCCTTCGTGCCGCCTCTTCCAGTGCGATGAAGGCATGAGGTGCAAGATGGTTGGGGGTTGGCCCAAGTGCGTCCACCTCGCCCCATCCTGCCACCTCATTCGCTGTGCCAAGGGCACCCAATGCAAGATGGTCAATGGGTGGCCCAAGTGCGTGCGGAAGCAGCTCTTCCTAAGGGAAGCTCCGTCCCCTCCAGGTCTCCAGAGGTCACCTTCGTGCCACCAGCACCCTTGTCCCCAAGGGACCACATGTAAGGTGCTTGATGGTTGGCCCCGGTGTGTCCAAGATAAGACGTCCTTGAGGAGACCTTCTTGTGGTGACATCCAATGCCCTAAAGGGACCACCTGCAAGATGACCAATGGGTGGCCTCACTGTGTCCAAGCCCAACCCACCTGCCGGGACATCCAGTGCCAGCCAGGAGCCAGGTGCCATGCCGTCAACGGTTGGCCACGGTGCGTCCCAACCAAGGCATCCCCAAGCCAACTGTGCCGAGATGTCCGATGTCCCAAAGGCACCTCCTGCAAGGTGATGGAGAACCAACCACGCTGCGTCCAGCACCCTCCTTCCTGCGATGACATCCAGTGCCAGCAAGGAACCGTGTGCCACATGGTGGATGGGTGGCCTTGGTGTGGCCCAATGAAGATCTCCCACCCCTCCGTGCTCCTCAAGCCACCGTCATGCCAAGAGGTCCATTGCCAGAAGGGGACCGTGTGCAAGATGCTGGATGGGTGGCCCAAGTGTGTTGGTCCCCTGCCCTCATGCGGGGACATCCAGTGTCCCAAGGGCACCATGTGCCAGATGGTTGGGTCTTGGCCTAAGTGCGTCCATAACCCCCCTTCCTGCAGCAGCTTCTGGTGCCCCAAAGGGACCTCATGCTCCATGGAGCGTGGTTGGCCTCGATGTGTGCAGAAAGGCCTGGTCCATCACCAGGGAGCTCCTCCAGCTTGGCTTGGGCCAAGGAAGACTTCCAATGCACGTCCCATCCCAAAGCAAGCACCAAAGATGAGGCCAACTTGTGCTGAGGTGAGATGTCACCATGGGACCACGTGTAAGATGCTGGATGGTCAACCTCAATGTGTCCATCAGCAACCAACCTGCAGCAACATCCAGTGCCAGAAGGGGACCATGTGCCAGATCATTGATGGTTGGCCAAGATGCATCCAAGACAAGACCTCCATTAGGAGACCTTCATGCAGCGACCTCCAATGCCCCCATGGAACCACCTGCAACATGGTCAATGGCCAACCCCAGTGTGTCCAGACCAAGGTACCCCCAAGGCCACCTTCCTGCCATGACCTCCAGTGTCCCCAAGGGACCACGTGTAAGATGCTGGATGGTCAACCTCGCTGTGTCCATCAGCAACCAACCTGCAGTGACATCCAGTGTCAGAAGGGAACCTCCTGCCAGATCCTTGATGGTTGGCCAAGATGTATCCAAGCCAAGACCTCCATAAGGAGACCTTCATGCAGCGACCTCCAGTGTCCCAAAGGGACCACCTGCAACACGGTCAATGGGTGGCCTCAATGTGTCCATCACCAACCTTCATGCAGTGATGTCCACTGTCAAAAGGGTGCCACCTGCAACATGGTCAATGGCCAACCCCAATGTGTCCAATCCAAGATCTCCATTAGTAGACCTTCCTGCAGTGACCTCCAGTGTCCAAAGGGAACAACGTGTAGCATGGTCAATGGTTGGCCCCAATGTGTCCATCACCAACCTTCATGCAGTGATGTCCACTGTCAAAAGGGTGCCACCTGCAACATGGTCAATGGCCAACCCCAATGTGTTCAATCCAAGATCTCCATTAAGAGACCTTCCTGCAGTGACCTCCAGTGTCCAAAGGGAACAACGTGTAACATGATCAATGGGTGGCCTCAATGTGTCCATCACCAACCTTCATGCCAAGACATCCAATGCCAGAAGGGGACCATGTGCCAGATCATTGATGGTTGGCCAAGATGCATCCAAGACAAGACCTCCATAAGGAGACCTTCATGCAATGACCTCCAATGTCCCAAAGACACCACCTGCCACATGGTCAATGGCCAACCCCAGTGTGTCCAGACCAAGGTACCCCCAAGGCCACCTTCCTGCCATGACCTCCAGTGTCCCCAAGGGACCACGTGTAAGATGCTGGATGGTCAACCTCGCTGTGTCCATCAGCAACCAACCTGCAGTGACATCCAGTGTCAGAAGGGAACCTCCTGCCAGATCCTTGATGGTTGGCCAAGATGTATCCAAGCCAAGACCTCCATAAGGAGACCTTCATGCAGCGACCTCCAGTGTCCCAAAGGGACCACCTGCAACATGGTCAGTGGGTGGCCTCAATGTGTCCATCACCAACCTTCATGCACTGATGTCCAATGCCAGAAGGGGGCCTCCTGTCAGATGGTTGATGGTTGGCCAAGGTGCATCCAAGCCAAGACCTCCATTAGTAGACCTACTTGCAGTCACATCCAATGTCCCAAAGGGAGCACCTGCAACATGGTCAATGGTTGGCCTCAATGTGTCCATCACCAACCATCATGCCAGGACATTCAATGCCAAAAGGAGACCATGTGCCAGATGGTTGATGGTTGGCCAAGGTGCATCCAATCCAAGACCTCCATAAGGAGACCTTCATGCAGTGACCTCCAATGTCCCAAAGACACCACCTGCAACATGGTCGATGGCCAACCCCAGTGTGTCCACACCCCCCCCTCATGCCATGATGTCCAATGCCAGAAGGGGACCTCCTGCCAAATGGTTGATGGTTGGCCAAGATGCATCCAAGACAAGACCTCCATAAGGAGACCTTCATGCAATGATCTCCACTGTCCCCATGGAACCACCTGCAACATGGTCAATGGCCGACCCCAGTGTGTCCAGACCAAGGTACCCCCAAGGCCACCTTCCTGCCATGACCTCCAGTGTCCCCAAGGGACCACGTGTAAGACGCTGGACGGTCAACCTCGCTGTGTCCATCAGCAACCAACCTGCAGTGACATCCAGTGTCAGAAGGGAACTTCCTGCCAGATCCTTGATGGTTGGCCAAGATGTATCCAAGCCAAGACCTCCATAAGGAGACCTTCATGCAGCGACCTCCAGTGTCCCAAAGGGACCACCTGCAACATGGTCAATGGGTGGCCTCAATGTGTCCATCACCAACCTTCATGCAGTGATGTCCAGTGTCAAAAGGGTGCCACCTGCAACATGGTCAATGGCCAACCACAATGCGTCCAATCCAAGATCTCCATTAGTAGACCTTCCTGCAGTGACCTCCAGTGTCCAAAGGGAACAACGTGTAACATGGTCAATGGGTGGCCTCAATGTGTCCATCACCAACCTTCATGCCAAGACATCCAGTGCCAGAAGGGGACCTCCTGCCAGATGGTTGATGGTTGGCCAAGATGCATCTCAGCCAAGACCTCCATAAGGAGACCTTCATGCAATGACCTCCAATGTCCCAAAGGAACCACCTGCACCATGCTCAATGGCCGACCCCAGTGTGTCCAGTCCAAGTTCTCCATTATCAGACCTTCATGCAGCGACCTCCACTGTCCCCGTGGAACCACCTGCAACATGGTCAATGGCCAACCCCAGTGTGTCCACAACCAACCAACCTGCAGTGACATCCATTGCCAGAAGGGAACCTCCTGCAACATGGTCAATGGGTGGCCAAGATGTGTCCAAACTAAGACTTCCATAAGGAGACCTTCATGCAATGACCTCCAGTGTCCCAAAGGGACCACCTGCAACATGGTCAATGGGTGGCCCCAATGTCTCCATCACAGGCCTTCATGCAGTGATGTCCAGTGTGGGAAAGGAACCTCCTGCCAGATGGTTGATGGTTGGCCAAGATGCATCCAAGCCAAGACCTCCATAAGGAGACTTTCATGCAGCCACATCCAATGTCCCACGGGCACCACCTGCAACATGGTCAATGGCCAACCCCAATGTGTCCACAACCCACCCTCCTGCCAGGATATCCAATGCCAGAAGGGGACCATGTGCCAGTTGGTTGATGGTTGGCCAAGATGCATCCAAGCCAAGACCTCCATTATGAGACCTTCTTGCAGCCACATCCAATGTCCCAAAGGGAGCACATGTAACATGGTCAATGGGTGGCCTCAATGTGTCCATCACCAACCTTCATGCCAGGATACCCAATGCCAGAAGGGAACCTCCTGTCAGATGGTCGACGGTTGGCCAAGATGCACCCAAGTCAAGACCTCCATAAGGAGACCTTCATGCAGTGACCTCCAATGTCCTAAGGGAACAACATGTAACATGGTCAATGGGGGGCCTCAATGTGTCCATCACCAACCTTCATGCCAGGATACCCAATGCCAGAAGGAAACCTCCTGTCAGATGGTCGACGGTTGGCCAAGATGCACCCAAGTCAAGACCTCCATAAGGAGACCTTCATGCAGTGACCTCCAATGTCCTAAGGGAACAACATGTAACATGGTCAATGGGTGGCCTCAATGTGTCCATCACCAACCTTCCTGCCAGGACATCCAATGTGGGAAAGGAACCTCCTGCCAGATGGTCAATGGGTGGCCAAGATGCATCCAAACCAAGACCTCCATTATGAGACCTACTTGCAGCCACATCCAATGTCCCAAAGGGACCACATGTAGCATGGTCAATGGGTGGCCTCAATGTGTCCATCACCAACCTTCATGCAGTGATGTCCAGTGTGGGAAAGGAACCTCCTGCCAGATGGTTGATGGTTGGCCAAGATGCATCCAAGCCAAACCCTCTGTAAGGAGACCTTCATGCAGTGACCTTCAGTGTCCCCATGGAACCATCTGCAACATGGTCAATGGCCAACCCCAATGTGTCCAACCCAAGACCTCCATAATGAGACCTTCATGCAGTGACCTCCAATGTCCCAAAGGGACCACCTGCAACATGGTCAGTGGGTGGCCTCAATGTGTCCATCACCAACCTTCATGCAGTGACGTCCAATGCCAGAAGGGGACCTCCTGCCAAATGGTTGATGGTTGGCCAAGGTGCATCCAAACCAAGGCCTCCATAAGGAGACCTTCCTGCCTTGACCTCCAATGTCCCATGGGGACCACCTGTAAAATGACCAATGGTTGGCCTCAATGTGTCCACCACCAACCCTCGTGCAGCGACACCCAATGTCCCCTGGGTGCCACCTGCACCGTGGTCAATGGGTGGCCCCGCTGCCTTCCCACCCACCCCCTCCTCACCTCCATGTCCTGGGGCCACCATAAACCGAGCCCCCCCTTGACCCCCAGCTTCTCCTCCCCCCCCATGTCCTGCATTGGCATCCACTGCGTCTCCCTCCCCATGTCCTGCCACCATGTCCCCTGTCCTCCTCCCACCGCCTGCGTGCTGCTCCATGGTCACCCTGCGTGCGTGACCCGTCCCTCCTGCCACCACCTCCAGTGCGCGGTGGGCATGGGCTGCAAGGTCCTCAACGGGTGGCCCCGCTGCGTCCGCGTCCCCTCTTGCCACGACCTTCGTTGTCCAGTCGAGACCACGTGCAGGCTGGTGGCAGGGTGGCCCAAGTGCATCCGGATGACCCGGAGCATCCCCATGGCCTCCTGCTCCAGCATCTCCTGCCCACCGGGCTCTGTGTGCCACCCGGGGGAGGACAGCCCCCGTTGCGTGCCCTCCAAAGCCACCTGCTCCACCTTGAGGTGCTCCGAGGGTTCCACGTGCCACGTGGTGGATGGGCAGCCCCAATGCCGGCCCGCGTGCTCCTCCGTGCGCTGCCCCACCGGTACCTCCTGCCATGAGGAAGGCGGGTGGCCAACGTGCGTCCCCATCAAGCCATCGTGTGCCACCGTCCGCTGCCCACCGGGGACCTCCTGTGACCTGGTGGAGGACTGGCTGACGTGCGTCCCCACCAAGCCCAGCTGCTCCCAGGTGCAGTGCCCGCCGGGGACGGGGTGTCAGATGGTGCAAGAGCGCCCCACGTGCGTCCCCACCAAGCCCACGTGCTCCCAGGTGCAGTGCCCGCCGGGAACCGCGTGCCGAGGGGTGGAAGGGTGGCCCAAATGCGTCCTCAAGAAGCCGTCGTGCCATGATGTCCGTTGTCCCCATGGAAGCACGTGCAGGGTGGTGGGAAGCACCCCCAGGTGCATCCATGTGCCACAACCCCCCCTTGTTTGCCACATCTTGGGCCGGTGGCGCTACCGGGCCTTTGATGGGAAGACCCATGGCTTGAGCCCGGCTTGCACCCAAGCCTTGGTGAGCACCTGCAGCACCCAATTGCCCTCCCTCGAGGTCACCGCTGGAGGCCAAGTGGGGAGAGGACCAGGAGCCACCTTCAACCACGTCAGCATCCGTGGGGATGGATTTGAGGTGGTTCTGCTCCGTGGAGAGGAGACCGTGGCCAGGGTGAGGACGTGGTGGTGGTGAGGATAGGTGGTGGTGAGGATGGGTGATGATGACGGTGATGGGTGATGGTGATGATGATGGTGATGATGATGACGATGATGGATGATGACGATGATGACAATTATGATGACAATTATGATGATGATGATGATGACAAAGATGGATGATGATGACAATTATGATGATGATGATGATGACAAAGATGGATGATGATGACAATGATGGATAATGATGATGACGATAATGATGGATGATGATGATAACGATGATGACGATGATAACAATGATGATGACGCTGCTGCTGCTGATGACAATGATGATGATAATGATGGATGATGATGATGATAACAATGATGATGATGATAATGATGATGATGATGCCATCTCCATCCCATCCCAAAGCTCTCCCTTCCCACAGGTATCCGGGCACCCATCCCGCCTGCCCCTGGTGCTGGCGGGAGGCCGGGTGCGTGTGGAGCGCCGTGGGGGCCAGCGCAGGGTGACCACGTCCATGGGAGTGCGGGTGGCCATGGGGGGGGACGGCGCCGTGACCGTGACGGCCCCAATGGGGCTCAGGGGGCAGCTCTGTGGAGTCTGCAGCCAGGACAAGGACAAGGAGGGAGAGGAGAGGACGTGCGGTGAGTGGGGTGGTGGGGATGGGTGAGGGATGGATGGGGATGGTGGATGATGATGATGATGGTGGATGATGATGATGATGGTGGATGATGGTGGATGATGGATGATGATGATGGATGATGATGATGATGGATGATGATTATGGATGATGATGGATGATGACCATTACCTGCCTGCACCACCATCATCACTAACCCCTTTCTCCTCTCCCCCCCCCTCCCAGTTCCCCCCTGCATCCCCAAATACCCCCAGGAGCCTTGTCCCCCCCAACCCCTTCCATTGCCCACCTCCAGCCCCACCTCCACCTCCAGCCCCACCACCTCCACTTGCTCCGTGCTGGGCATGGGGCACCTCCGCACCTTCGACCGCCTCCATCACCACTTCCCCATCTCCTGCGGCCACCTCTTGACCGGGATCTGCTCTGGGCCCGGATCCTTCCGTGTCCTGCTCCGGGGCGGCCCCGGTGGCCTCCATGGGGTGGACATCCTGGTGGGACGCACGCGTGTGGGGCTGGAGCCCGGCTTGGTCACGGTGAGCAGCTACAGTGGGGAGTAGGGTGGTGTGAGGGATGGGGGGGAGAAGGTGGAGTGAGGCCTTGAGGGACCACCTTGGGACCCCCTGTTCCATCCCATTTCCACCCCATTCCCCCCTACTTTCCCCCATCTCCCCTCATTCCCACCCCTTTTCCCCCTCATTCCCACCCCATTTCCTTCCATTCCCCCAATAACACCCATTTCCCCCTATTTCCTCCCCATTCCCGCCCCATTCCCACCCCATTCCAGGTCGACGGCATCCCCATCCGCCTGCCCTACACCTCCCCTACCTCGGGGCTCACCCTGGAGCGCCGGGGCTGGGAGGTGACCATGGGCACCCGCCATGGGGTGGCATTGACCTTCGATGGCCACCACCGCTGGGTGAGCATCACGGCCCCAGCACCACTTGGGGGGCACCTCTGCGGCCTCTGTGGGGACATGGACGGGGACCCCCGCAACGATGTGGGGCAGGAGGACAAGTGGAAGGTGGGAAGTGAGCAACGGGAATGCCGGGATGCGATGGGATGCGGGAAGAAGGAGGAGGAGGAGGAGGAGGAGTGCCGGGTGATGGTGAGGAAGGAAGGACCATTCCAGCGCTGCCACGGCCTCGTCCATCCCGGCACCTACTACCGGGACTGTGTGGCCGACGGGTGCCATCCGGGTGGGACGTGCCGGGTGCTGGCTGCCTACGCCGCGGCCTGTCGGAGCGCTGGGATCACGGCCCTGCAATGGCGAGGGAAGGATTTGTGCCGTGAGTGATGCCCATGGAAAGGGGTGGAAGGGGGGGAGATGGAGCCGTGGGAGCCATAGAGAGCCCAGGGAGCAAGGTTATTGGGGGGGTGGGCAAGGTGGACCCATAGAGCATCCATAGGACCCATAGAGTATCCATAGGACCAAGGCGGAGTTGGGAGGAAGAAGATGGACCCATAGAGCATCCATAGGACCCATAGAGTATCCATAGGACTAAGGTGGGATAGGGTTGGGAAGGAACAATGTGGACCCATAGAGCATCCGTAGGACCCATAGAGTACCCATAGGACCCATAGGCTGTCCATAGGACCAAGGTGGGATGGGGAGGGAGAAGATGGACCCATAGAATACCCATAGGACCAACGTGGGATGGGAAGGGACAACATGGACCCATAGAGCATCCATAGGATCCCATAGAGCATCCATAGGACGCATAGAGTACCCATAGACTGTCCATAAGACCAAGGTGGGATGGGGAGGGAGAAGGTGGACCCATAGAGCATCCAAAGGGGGATCTATAGAGCACCCAAAGGTGACCCCAACCCCACCACCCTCTCCTCTCCCCCCAGCACCCAAGTGCCCCACGGGCACACATTACTCCTCCTGCGTCCCCGGCTGCGTGTCCCCCCTGGAGGCCAGGAGCACCCCTGGGTGCTCCGTGGGGCCAAAAGCGCCTGCGTCGGGTGCCGTGGGGAGCTGCCGCGCCGTGGGGCAGCGCCACTTCGTGACCTTCGATGGGGCGGCCGTGGCCGTCAGGGACAACTGCTCCTACGTGGTGGCCCGGAGCTGTGGGCACCAGAAGGCCCAAGGTGGCTTCGATGTCAGCATCAGGGACCCCACGGAAGGAGGCAGGAGCGTGGTGGTCACCATGGAGAAGAGGAGATGGGTGATGAGGGCAGGGAAGAGCCGGGAGGTGGAGGTGAGGAGGGGATGGGGATGGATGGGGATGGATGGAGGTGGAGGTGGATGGAGGTGGATGGAGATGATGGATGGGTATGGAGAGGGATGGAGATGATGGATAGGGATGGATGGAGATGGATGGGGATGGATGGGGATGGAGATGATGGATGGGGATGGAGATGAATGAAGATGATGGATGGGGATGGATGGAGATGGATGGAGATGGAGATGATGGATGGGGATGGAGATGAATGAAGATGATGGATGGGGATGGATGGAGATGGATGGGGATGAAGATGATGGAGGTGGATGGGGATGGAGATGAATGAAGATGATGGATGGGGATGGATGGAGATGGATGGGGATGAAGATGATGGAGGTGGATGGGGATGGAGATGAATGAAGATGATGGATGGGGATGGATGGGGATGGATGGGGATGGAGATGCTGGATGGGGATGAATGGGAGTGAAGATGGGTGAATATGGATGGGGATGGGTGTGGATGATTGATGGGGATGGATGGCAATGCGGATGGATGGAGGGGGATGGGGATGGAGAAGGATGGGGAGGGATGAGCAGGACATGACCCCCTTGTCCCCATTGCCCCCCCAGCTGGACGGAATCCCTCTCCCTCTGCCCTTCTGCCTCGAGGACCGCTCCACCTGCGTGTCCCTGTCCCACCAGCACAGCACCACCTCCGTGGTCCTCAGCACCACCTTCGGCCTCACCGTCACCGCCGGCCCCGGCCACTCCGTGGCCGTCACCTTGGCCTCCCACCACCGCAACCTCACCTGCGGCCTCTGCGGCAACTTCGACGGCCACCCCTCCAACGACCACCTCGTGGCCACCGGCACCGGGTGCCACCGGCCCTGCCCGGGCCCTGCGTGTCCCCCCTGCCACCAGGCCCCCAAAAGAGCCTTTGTCCATGGGGAGCTCTGCGGCGTCCTCCGTGCTCCGCGGGGCCCCTTTGGGAGCTGCCACCCCATGGTCAACCCCGGGGTCTTCTTCGACGTGTGCCTATGGGAGCTCTGTGAGGCTCCTGGGGCCAAGGGGGTCCTCAAGGAGGTCCTGAGGGCCTATGAAGATGCTTGTCTCCAGGCTGGGGCACGAGTGGAGCCTTGGAGCGTCCCAGATGTGTGCCGTGAGTTAGGGGGCAGGGGGTGGGATGGATGTGGGCATATCCGGTGGCTTTCCATGGGCTATGGGTCCATGGAGGTCATCTTGACCTTCCCCTTTGTGTGTCCAACTAGGACATCCTTATGTGTCCATCTAGGACATCCTTGTGTCCATCTAGGACATCCCTATGTGTCCATCTATGATATCCCTATGTGTATATCTAGGACATCCCTGTGCCCATCTAGGACATCCCTATGTGTCCATCTAGGACATCCCTATGTGTCCATCTAGGACATCCTTATGTGTCCATCTAGGACATCCCTGTGTCCATCTAGGACATCCCTATGTGTCCATCTAGGACATCCCTGTGTCCATCTAGGACATCCCTATGTGTCCATCTAGGACATCCCTATGTGTCCATCTAGGACATCCCTGTGTCCATCTAGGACATCCCTATGTGTCCATCTAGGACATCCCTGTGTCCATCTAGGACATCCCTATGTGTCCATCTAGGACATCCCTATGTGTCCATTTAGGACATCCTTATGTGTCCATCTATGACATCGCTATGTGTCCATCTAGGACATCCCCACGTGTCCACAAAGACCTCCACCTCTCCATGTGTCCCCTAGTGGTGTCCCCTATGGGACTGTCCCCCCCCCATCACCTCTCCATGGCCGTGGTGACCTCCATGATGATCTTCACGTGTCCATCATGGTTTCTCTCCATACTTCCATGATGTTCTCCACCTCTCCATGATGTCTCCCTTGTGTCACCCAACAGCCCCGTGGTGCCCTGAGGACAACGGCGGTCCCCATCGGAAGCTGCTGCCAAGGGACCTGGTCACAGGTGAGGTGGGGACATGGGGGGGGACGACATACCATGGGGCTGGATGGAGATGGATGATGGATGGATGGATGGATGGAGCCATTGGAGATGGATGGATGGAGCCAATGGAGATGGATGGATGGAGCCAATGGAGATGGATGGATGGAGCCAATGGAGATGGATGGATGGAGCCAATGGAGATGGATGGATGGAGCCATTGGAGATGGATGGATGGAGCCAATGGAGATGGATGGAGCCATTGGAGATGGATGGATGGAGCCAATGGAGATGGATGGATGGAGCCATTGGAGATGGATGGATGGATGAAGCCATTGGAGATGGATGGATGGAGCCAATGGAGATGGATGGATGGAGCCATTGGAGATGGATGGATGGAGCCAATGGAGATGGATGGATGGAGCCAATGGAGATGGATGGATGGAGCCATTGGAGATGGATGGATGGATGAAGCCATTGGAGATGGATGGATGGGCCATGGAGGTGCTCATGGCCCCATATCCTCCTGCAGGTCTCCTCCCTGGAGCTCTCCCCCTGCAAGGCCTCACCCAGACCCTGGCGGTCCCCGGGGCCATGGTGGGGCAGGTCCTGGGCCTCCGGCCCCTCCAAGTGCTCCCTTTGGTCCCATAGGATCCGCGGGTCCACAAGGAGCACCCATGGGACCCCCAGTGTGGGGGCTGGCACCTCCTGTGCCCATCCCACCACCACTGGGAAGGAATAAAAGCTTCTTGGTGGTACCTCAAGGGCGTCTGTGGTGTGGTACATGGCTTGCCCCAAGGGGACACCACCATGGGGACACCAAACATCACCACGGGGCCACCATGAGGCCACCAAACATCACCATGGGGCCACCAACCACCACCATGGGACCCCCTCCACCCCTTCCAAAAGTACTCCATGGAGCAGTTGAACCCTTTATTGGCCACCAGGCAGGTGACAACGTTGCCCCCTCCAACCCCGTGGTGGCCCACATCAGCTGCCATCACCATGGTGACACCGGTGTCACCTCCTTGGGGCTGGAGATGCTCAGATCTTGCCTGGGAAGATCCCTTCTTCACGATACTCATCCCAAGTTGTCACCTGTAGGGCGGACATCATGGGGACATCATGGGGGCATCATGGGAGACATCATGGGGACATCAATGGGGACATCATGGGGGGCATCATGGGGGACATCATGGGGACATCATGGGGGGCATCATGGGAGACATCATGGGGGACATCATAGAGAACAGCATAGGGGACATCATGGGGACATCATGGGGAACATCATGGGGATATCAGGGGGACATCATGGGGACATCAGAGGGTGGATGGTGGCAACAGGAAGGGCTTGGGGATGATGGGGGGGACCCACAGATGGTGGGGCCACCACAGGGGACCTAAGGAGCATGGGGAAGGCAACAGGAACCCAAGGGCCATGGGGACATCATGGGGACACTGTGGGGACCTTGAGGGCCATGGGGACACCATGAGGAACCCATAGATCATGGGGACACCCTGAGGGACATGGGGACACCAAGGTGAACCCAAGGAATATGGGGACACCACGGGGACAGCACAGGGGACCTAAAGAGCATGGGGACACCAAGAGGAACCCATTGATCACGGGGACACCCTGGAGACCCTGATGGCCATGGGGACACCATGGGGAACCCAAGGAATATGGGGACAACCTGGAGACCCTGAAGGCCACGGGGACACCATGGGGACCTTGAGGGCCATGGGGACACCATAGGGGACCTAAAGAGCATGGGGACACCAAGAGGAACCCACAGATCATGGGGATACCCTGGAGACCTCGATGGCCATAGGGACACTGTGGAAAAACCATGGGGAATCCAAGGAGCATGGGGACAACCTGGAAACCCTGAGGATCATGGGGACACAAAAAGGAACCCAAGAAGAACCCAGCCACCTTGAGCCCTCCCCCTGAGCCCCATAGGGCCCCCTTGGTGCTCCCCACAAGCCCATGGACCTACTGCTGACCCCCCCCCCCCGAGCCCCATAGGGCCCCCTTGGTGCTCCCCACAAGCCCATGGACCTCCTGCTGACTCCCCCCCCGGACCCCACTCACCCAAGAAGTAGGACACAGGGACTTGTAGACCCTGTAGTACCACTGGCAAGGAGCAGCGTCCGCCCCTTTGGCTGCCATGGCCTTCTGGCACCGATGGAAATCTGTGGATGGGAAGAGCAGGAGGACATCAGGAAGGGGGTCTAGGATGATCCCGCTGCTCCGGAGCCCCTTCCATGGGATCCTCGTGGCCCTACCGACGTAGTTCTGCCAACAGTTCTTGGTCTGGTTCTGGTTGGGGAAGCGGCTGTCGAACGGAGCCGTCTTGTAGCGCTTCAGCTTGGCCTGGATGTCCTCAGCCATGGCCTGGGGGAGCAATTAACAGCTGCTAATTAACCCCTGCTTCCTTAACAGGCCCCCCTTGGGGTCATTAATTGCCCTAATGGGGTCATTAACGCTCTATTGGGGGGGTTAAAGCAAGAGGTGAGAAGGATGGAAGCAGGGGTAATAAGAGGTGATTAATGGGGTTAATTAATCCACAATGGGGTAATTAAGACCCCCGGCCTTAATTAAGAACCCTGGTATTAATGAACACCCCTTGTCCTTAATAAATACCCCCATGGGCTAATGAATGGTCATTAGGAGGAATTAACACCACCACCCCCCCCCCCCCCCCCCCCCCCCCCCCCGGTAGCATTAATGCCCCACTTTGTAACGAGGAAGGAAATGGCAATAGGAGGAAAGGCTTAATAAAGGGTAATTAATGGGTTAATTAACCCATAATAGACTAATTAATACCTTCTAGGGTCAATTAATACCCTCCCTGGGCTAATTAATAACCCCCTTGGGTAATTAATGGCCATTAGGAGTAATTGCCCCCCCCTTAATGACAAACAGAAGGCTAATATAGGGTAATTAATAGGTCAATTAAACCTATTTGCACTAATTAATACTCTTGGGGTTAATTACAACCCCGCAGTGCTCCCAGTAACCCCTTGGGGCCCTCCCAGTAACGGCCCCATTGCTCCCAGTTCATCCCAGCGGCCCCCCCCACTGTGTCCAATGGCGCTCCCATTGATCCCAATTGATCCCATTGATCCCAATGGCGCTCCCATTGATCCCAATTGATCTCATTGATCCCAGTTCATCCCAGCGCCTCCCCCCCCCCACTATGCCCAATGGCGCTCCCATTGATTCCAATTGATCCCATTGATCCCAGTTCATCCCAGTGCCTCCCCCCCCCCACTGTGCCCAATGGCGCTCCCATTGATCCCAATGGCGCTCCCATTGATCCCAATTGATCCCATTGATCCCAGCGCCTCCCCCCCCCCACTGTGCCCAATGGCGCTCCCATTGATCCCAATTGATCCCAGCGCCCCCCCCATTGCTCCCAATGGCGCTCCCATTGATCCCAATTGATCCCATTGATCCCAATGGCGCTCCCATTGATCCCAACTGATCCCATTGATCCCATTGATCCCAGTTCATCCCAGCGCCCCCCCCCACTGTGCCCAATGGCGCTCCCATTGATCCCAATTGATCCCAGCGCCCCCTCCATTGCTCCCAATGGCGCTCCCATTGATCCCAATTGATCCCAATTGATCCCATTGATCCCAGTTCATCCCAGTCCCTCACCCGTCTCCGCTCAAAGTCACTTTCAGGCCGGAACCACCGAGACGCAGCGGAAGCGCAGAGCGCCGCCGGAAGTGACGCGCCGCACTCGGCCCCATAGACTTAACCGGGGGGGGGGAACCATAGAGACGGCAGCGGGCGGCGGAGGGAGCGGCCCCGTGGAGGAAGAGGGAGGGCTGAGCGACGCCATGGGTGGGAGGAGCCAGGAAGTGGATGGGCGGGACCCAAAATAGCACAGAATGGACCCAAAATAGCACGGAATGGACCCAAAATAGCACGGAATGGACCCAAAATAGCACGGAATGGCCCCCGAAACACCCCAGCGTGGCTTTAAACAAGCCTTTCGTGCCCCAAAGCGCCCCTTCAGCCCCCAGAATGGTCCCAGGAGCCCTCAGGACACCCGAAATGTCCGGTTATGTCCTAAATCCCCCCGAGAAACCCCCCAAATTCCCATTTCTGTCCCCAAATACCATCAGAACCCCCCAAACCTCCAGATCGCCCTTAGAAATCCTAAAATCCCCGTTTTTATACCCAAATCCCCCTCCGGACCCCATTTTTAGCCCCATATTCTCTCAAATCCCCAATTTCTATCCCCCAAACCCTTACTTCTACCCAGAATTTCCCATTTCTGTCCTCAAATCCCCCCCGAAACCCCCAAATTCCCCCTTTTCCACCCCAAAACCACCCCCCGGGCGGGCACTAGGACCCAGCGGCGCGGGACGGCGCCTTGACGTCTAAAGGGGGCGGGGTTTAGAGGAGGCAGTTCCGGTTCCGGTGTTGTCGGGGCGGCACGTGGGATGAGGCCAGGTCCGGACTGGGATCAACTGGGATCTAATGGGAGCCAATGGGGGGGAATGGGAGCCAATGGGATGGGAATGGGATCTAATGGGAGCCAATGGGATGGGAATAGGGGGGAATGGGATCTAATGGGAGCCAATGGGGGGCAATGGGGTGGGAATGGGATCTAATGAGAGCCAATGGGATGGGAATGGGGTGGGAATGGGATCTAATGGGAGCCAATGGGGGGGAATGGGAGCCAATGGGATGGGAATGGGGGGGAAATGGGAATGGGAATGGGGGGGAATGGGAGCCAATGGGGTGGGAATGGGATCTAATGGGAGCCAATGGGGGGGGGAATGGGATGGGAATGGGGGGGAATGGAAGCCAATGGGATGGGAATGAGATCTAATGGGAGCCAATGGGATGGGAATGGAAATGGGGGGGAATGGGATCTAATGGGAGCCAATGGGATGGGAATGGGAATGGGGGGGAATGGGAGCCAATGGGATGGGAATGGGGTGGGAATGGGATCTAATGGGAGCCAGTGGGGGGGGAATGGGGTGGGGATGGGGGGGAATGGGGTGGGAATGGGATGGGAATGAGGGGAATGGGATGGGAATGCGGTCTAAAGGGAGGGAATGGGGTGGGGATGGGATCTAATAGGAGACAATTGGGATGGGAGTGGGATGGGCCTGGGAGGACTGGGATGTGATGGGATAGAACTGGGGGGGACTGGGATGAGCGGGGTGGGGGTGCCTGGGAGGGATGGGGGGTTTGCTTGAACCAGACTGGGAATACCGGGAGCCTGCAGCCCCGTGCTCCCAGTGCTCCCAGTTTAACACCAGTTCCACAGGGTTCAGCCCCCGGGGGGGGGGACGCGGCGGCTTCCGCGGGGGCCGAGGTAAGTGGGGACCTTCCCAGTGCTCCCAGTACGGAGCTGGGAGAGCCCCTGTTCCTCCCAGTCTATTCCAATCTCTTCCCAGTCCATCCCAATCCCATCCCAGTCCATCCCAATCCCATCCCAGTTCGTCCCAATCCCATCCCAGTCTCTCCGAGTCCATCCCAATCCCCTCCCAGTCCATCCCAATCCCATCCCAGTCTATCCCAATCCCCTCCCAGTCCATCCCAATCCCATCCCAGTCTATCCCAGTCCATCCCAATCCCATCCCAGTCCATCCTAATCCCATCCGTCTATCCCAGTTTGTCCCAATCCCATCCCAGTCTATCCGAGTCCATCCCAATCCCCTCCCAGTCCATCCCAATCCCATCCCAGTCTATACCAGTCCATCCCAATCCCCTCCCAGTCCATCCCAATCCCATCCTAGTCCGTCCCCGTCCCCTCCCAGTCCATCCCATTGGATCCCATTGCTCTCTGCAGGAGGCGGCTTCCAGCCCCGGGGTGGGGCCCGAGGGGGCGGGGCCGGCCCCAGGGGGCGTGGCCGAGGAGGTGCAAGGGGCGGGACCAGAGGCGGGAGGGGCGGAGCCTCCCGCGGCGGCTTCCGGGGGGGCAAGAAAGTGACGGTGGAGCCACATCGGCACCCGGGTAATGGGATGGGAATGGGATGTAATGGGATAGAATGGGGTGGGATGGGAATGGGATGTAACGGGATAGACTGGGATGTAATGGGATAGACTCGGATAGAATGGGCTGGGATGGGATTGGGATGTAATGGGATAGACTGGGATGGGATAGAATAGGATAGCCTGGGTTGTAATGGGATAGAATGGGATGGGATAGAACGGGATGGGATTGGGATGGACTGGGATAGACTGGGAGGGCATTGGGATAGGCTGGGATGGGGCAGGGATGGAATGGGATAGACAGAGGGGATTGGGATGGGGTTGGGATAGACAGGGATAGACTGGGAGGGCATTGGGATAGAGTGGGATGGGGTAGGGATGGAATGGGAGGGGATTAGGATGGACTGGGATAGACTGGGAGGGGATTGGGATGGACTGGGATAAGTTGGGATGGACTGGGGGTCACTTGTGGGTCCGTGTGTCCCCCCTCCAGGGGTGTTCATCTGCCGGGGCCGGGAGGACGCTCTGGTCACCCGCAACCTGGTGCCAGGAGAGTCGGTCTATGGGGAGAAGAGGATCTCCGTGGAGGTACTGGGATAGGCTGGGAGGGCACTGG
Source organism: Pezoporus flaviventris (assembly GCF_033815535.1). Classification (NCBI taxonomy): domain Eukaryota; kingdom Metazoa; phylum Chordata; class Aves; order Psittaciformes; family Psittacidae; genus Pezoporus; species Pezoporus flaviventris. The sequence goes on along the minus strand of NW_026892839.1, from coordinate 130,385 downwards.
GATAGACTGGGATAGGTGCTGGGGCAGCTGGGAGGGACTGGGACGGACTGGGAGAAGTGGAGGACACCACAGGACCTTCTCCAGCCCCTCACTGGTGGCACTGGGAGTCTGTGGGGATCCAAAGCACATCCCGGGGCCGTGTCCGTATCCCAGGACGGGGACACCAAGGTGGAATACCGCGCCTGGAACCCCTTCCGCTCCAAGCTGGCCGCAGCCATCCTGGGCGGCATCGACCAGATCCACATCCAGCCCGGAGCCAAGGTCCTCTACCTGGGAGCAGCCTCCGGGACAACCGTGTCCCACGTCTCCGACATCGTGGGGCCGGTGAGCGCCGTGGGGGGGCGGGACATGGACCATGGGGAAGCTGAGGGCACCACTGGTGTCCTATGGGTGATGGCACCGTGTCCAAAGGGATGCTGAGGGCACCATTGATGTCCTATGGGTGATGGCACCGTGTCCAAAGGGATGCTGAGGGCACCACTGGTGTCCTATGGGTGATGGCACCGTGTCCAAAGGGATGCTGAGGGCACCATTGATGTCCTATGGGTGATGGCACCGTGTCCATAGGGATGCTGAGGGCACCACTGATGTCCTATGGGTGATGGCACCGTGTCCAAAGGGATGCTGAGGGCACCGTTGATGTCCTATGGGTGATGGCACCGTGTCCATAGGGATGCTGAGGGCACCATTGATGTCCTATGGGTGATGGCACCGTGTCCAAAGGGATGCTGAGGATCCCACTGATGTCCTATGGGTGATGGCACCGTGTCCATAGGGATGCTGAGGATCCCACTGATGTCCTATGGGTGATGGCACCGTGTCCAAAGGGATGCTGAGGATCCCACTGATGTCCTATGGGTGATGGCACCGTGTCCATAGGGATGCTGAGGATCCCACTGATGTCCTATGGGTGATGGCACCGTGTCCAAAGGGATGCTGAGGGCACCATTGATGTCCTATGGGTGATGGCACCGTGTCCATAGGGATGCTGAGGGCACCATTGATGTCCTATGGGTGATGGCACCGTGTCCAAAGGGATGCTGAGGTCACCACTGGTGTCCTATGGGTGGTGGCACCGTGTCCATAGGGATGCTGAGGATCCCACTGATGTCCTATGGGTGATGGCACCGTGTCCAAAGGGATGCTGAGGGCACCACTGATGTCCTATGGGTGATGGCACCGTGTCCATAGGGATGCTGAGGGCACCATTGATGTCCTATGGGTGATGGCACCGTGTCCAAAGGGATGCTGAGGATCCCACTGATGTCCTATGGGTGATGGCACCGTGTCCATAGGGATGCTGAGGATCCCACTGATGTCCTATGGGTGATGGCACCGTGTCCAAAGGGATGCTGAGGATCCCACTGATGTCCTATGGGTGATGGCACCGTGTCCATAGGGATGCTGAGGATCCCACTGATGTCCTATGGGTGATGGCACCGTGTCCAAAGGGATGCTGAGGGCACCATTGATGTCCTATGGGTGATGGCACCGTGTCCATAGGGATGCTGAGGGCACCATTGATGTCCTATGGGTGATGGCACCGTGTCCAAAGGGATGCTGAGGTCACCACTGGTGTCCTATGGGTGGTGGCACCGTGTCCATAGGGATGCTGAGGATCCCACTGATGTCCTATGGGTGATGGCACCGTGTCCAAAGGGATGCTGAGGGCACCATTGATGTCCTATGGGTGATGGCACCGTGTCCATAGGGATGCTGAGGGCACCATTGATGTCCTATGGGTGATGGCACCGTGTCCAAAGGGATGCTGAGGTCACCACTGGTGTCCTATGGGTGGTGGCACCGTGTCCATAGGGATGCTGAGGATCCCACTGATGTCCTATGGGTGATGGCACTGTGTCCATAGGGATGCTGAGGGCCCCATTGATGCCAGCACCCATGGGTGTCCTCCTTGTCCCCAGGAGGGCCTGGTTTACGCTGTGGAATTCTCCCATCGCTCCGGTCGGGATCTCATCAACGTGGCCAAGAAAAGGACCAACGTTATCCCGGTCATCGAGGATGCTCGGCATCCCCATAAGTACCGCATGCTGATTGGTGCGTCGGTTCCCATGGCGACGTCCTGGGATGCTCCGGGTTTCGAGGGGATTTGGAGGCTCCCTTTGGGTTCTCTGGGGCCCGTGTCCCATTGTCCGTGCCCGTACCCGTAGGCATGGTGGACGTCATCTTCGCGGACGTGGCGCAGCCGGACCAGACGCGCATCGTGGCGCTGAACGCACAGCACTTCCTGCGCCGCGGCGGCCACTTCCTCATCTCCATCAAGGTAACACCAGTACAGACCAGTACCAAGCACTGAGAACCAGCACTGAGCAGTAACGGGGCAATAGACAGCAGTAAGGGGACACTGGGAAGACATAAGGACCAGTAATAGGGCACTGGGAACCAGTCACTATCTACTGGGAACCAGTAAGGACCATTATTGGGATACTGAGAACCAGTAATGGTGCATAGGAACCAGTAACAGGGCACTGGGAACCGTTAACAGGCTAATGGGAACCTGTAAGGAGCAGTAATGGGACACTGGGAACCAGTAAGACCTATTAATGAGACACTGGGGACCAGTGCCCTGTCACTGGGAACCAATAAGGACCAGTAATGGGGCATAGGAACCAGTAACAGGGCACTGGGAACCAGTTACTCCCCAGTACAGGGTCACTGGTCCCCAGTTATTCCCAGTATGGAGTCGCTGGTCCCCATTATGAAGTCACTGGTCCCCAGTATGGGGTCACTGCTCCCCAGTATAGGGTCACTGGTCCCCAGTATGGGGTCACTGCTCCCCAGTTATTCCCAGTATGGAGTCGCTGGTCCCCATTATGAAGTCACTGGTCCCCAGTATGGGGTCACTGCTCCCCATTTAGTCCCAGTATTGAGTCACTGCTCCCCAGTATAGGGTCACTGCTCCCCATTTAGTCCCAGTATGGAGTCACTGGTCCCCAGTATGGAGTCACTGGTCCCCATTTAGTCCCAGTATGGAGTCACTGGTCCCCAGTATGGGGTCACTGCTCCCCATTTAGTCCCAGTATGGAGTCACTGGTCCCCAGTATGAAGTCGCTGGTCCCCAGTATGGGGTCAGCCTCCCCAGCAGGGGGCGCCCTCCCCGGTGCACCTCACCCCCCCCGCAGCAGGGGGCGCCCTATTCTGAGCCGTGCTCTGGCGCCCCCTGCAGGCGAACTGCATCGACTCGACGGCGGCGCCCGAGGCCGTGTTCGCGGGGGAGGTCCGGCGCATGGCGGCCGAGAGGATGAAGCCGCAGGAGCAGCTGACGCTGGAGCCCTACGAGAGGGACCACGCCGTGGTCGTGGGCGTCTACAGGTGCCCCCTGCTGGACGGGAGGGGGTGGGAGCCACTGGGATAGACTGGGGGGGGATTGGAGGGCATTGGGATGGACTGGGAGGGTATTAGAAGGCACTGGGAGGGACTGGGATGGTCTGGAAGGGGACTGGGATAGGCTGGGAGGGGATTGGAGGGCATTGGGATGGACTGGGGGGTATTAGAGGGCATTGGGAGGGACTGGGATGGTCTGGAAGGGGACTGGGGTAGGCTGGGAGGGGATTGGAGGGCATTGGGATGGACTGGGGGGTATTAGAGGGCATTGGGAGGGACTGGGATGGTCTGGAAGGGGACTGGGGTAGGCTGGGAGGGGATTGGAGGGCATTGGGATGGACTGGGGGTTATTAGAGGGCACTGGGATGCACTGGGATTGTATTAGAGAGCATTGGGATAGACTGGGATGCTCTGGAAGGGGACTGGGGATAGACTGGGAGGGACTAGAGGGGAATTAGAGGGCATTGGGAGGGACTGGGAAGGTCTGGAAGGGAACTAGGAGGGACTGGAGGGCACTGGGATGGACTGGGAGGGGACTGGAGGGCACTGGGTGGGACTGGGATGGTCTGGAAGGGACTGGAGTGGAATTAGAGGGCACTGGGATAGACTGGGAGGGGGAACCAGGCTCACGTGACTGAGTTGTTTTCCCCCCCCTCCTCTGCCCAGGCCTCCTCCAAAGGAGAAGTGACACCGTCTCCTCTTCCCCCATCCCCGCCCCCATCCTTAGGGGGGCGGGACCAGCGCTGGCCCGCCCCCCCCCCCTTTTTGGCGCGAATTCTTGCTATTTTAGGGTTGGGGGTGGGGGGAGGGCTCGAAAATAGGGATTTGTTATAAAAATAAACTGGAAAAACCCAACTTTTGCTGCTGGGGACAGTGAATGGGGGGGGGAATGAGGCTGGGGGGGATTAGCCCTGTGGGAGGGCACTAGAGCCCTGTGGACACCTTTAGGACCATTATGGAGGGCATTAGGACCCTGTGGAGACCTTTACAGGGGTACTAGGACCCTGCGGGCACCTTTGGGACCTTATGGGGGGCAATAGGACCCTGTGGGCTCCATTGGGACCTTATGGAGGGCACTAGGACCCTGCGGTCACCATTGGGACCTTATGGAGGGCACTAGGACCCTGCGGGCTCCTTTGGGACCTTATGGAGGGCACTAGGACCCTGCGGGCTCCTTTGGGACCTTATGGAGGGCACTAGGACCCTGCGGTCACCATTGGGACCTTATGGAGGGCACTAGGACCCTGCGGGCTCCTTTGGGACCTTATGGAGGGCACTAGGACCCTGCGGGCTCCTTTGGGACCATTACGGGGGGCACTAGGACCCTGGGAACCCCCATCTCATCCCAGTTACTCCCCCCTAGAGCTTACTGGAACCCCACTAAACCCCCTCTCAGCCACTGGGAGCAATTGGGGGACCCTGGGGGTAACTGGGAAGGAACTGGGGGTAACTGGGAGCAACTGGGACTCTCCCCATTGATTCCTCCCCCCCATTCCAACCATTCAATCCATGGGGGGGGGGGGGGAAGAACTGGACTGGGCCCAGTTTAGACCCGTGTGTCCCTCCCAGTTGCTCAATGATCTTAATGAGCTCCCCCAATTAACCCTCCCCGGGGGAGCTCTTGAGGAGCTGCCACCTGATTGGTCGAGGCGAGAGGAGCCGCCACCTGATTGGTTGATGCGAGAGGAGCCGCCACCTGATTGGCTGCCGCGAGTCCTGGGTGAGGCAGAAGGAGCTGAGTCAGCCTCAGCCCAGCCCAGTTCAGCCCAGTTCAAGCCAGTTCAGGCCAGTTCAGGCCAGTTCAAGCCGGTGGCGGCGGTTGGGGCTCAACTGGGATTGGCTGGGAACCGGATGGACCCGCTCCTTGCCCTGGAGGTCCTGGGAGGGGCCTCCAAGGGGCTTCTAGGGTTGGACTGGGAGGGACTGGGAGGGATTGGGAGGTCGCGGTGATGGGCACGAGGATGCATTGTGGGTGTAGCTCCTTCTCCTCCTCTCCTACAAGGACCAAAGGGGACCCAATGTTGGCCATCACCATCTTCATCCATAAGGACCATGGTGGTCGTCTCCATTCTCATCCATAAGGACCATGGTGGTCATCTCCATCCTCATCCGTAAGGACCATGGTGGTCGTCTCCATCCTCATCCATAAGGACCATGGTGGTCATCTCCATCCTCATCCGTAAGGACCGTGGTGGTCATCTCCATCCTCATCCGTAAGGACCATGGTGGTCGTCTCCATCCTCATCCATAAGGACCATGGTGGTCATCTCCATCCTCATCCGTAAGGACCATGGTGGTCGTCTCCATCCTCATCCGTAAGGACCGTGGTGGTCGTCTCCATCCTCATCCATAAGGACCATGGTGGTCATCTCCATCCTCATCCATAAGGACCATGGTGGCTGTCTCCATCCTCATCCATAAGGACCATGCTGGACATCACCATTCTCTTCTACAAGGACCATCCGAGACATGACTTGGGACCTCCTCAACCATGGGCTGGTGTCCAGTGATCGCACATTTGGGATGAGATCCCATTGGAGATGCACCCATTGACCATCTTCACCCATTCCCATGGCCTGGAATCCATCATGGAGCCACATCAGGCATCAGATCCCATTGGAAATGTGTCCCTGGTGCTATCTTCTCCCATTTCCATGGCCTGGAACCATCATGGACCCACCTTTACGACCAGATCTCATTGGAAATGCACCAACTGACCATCTTCTTCCATCCCCACATCCTTAGATCCATCAAGGAGCCACATTTGGCAACAGATCCCATTGGAGAGTCACCCATTGACCATTTTCACACATTCCCATGGCCTGGAATCCATCATGGAGCCACATCTGGGACCAGATCCCATTGGAGCTGAGCCACATTCCCCCATTCCCATGCCCTGGAACCATCATGGACCCACATTTAGGACCTGATCCCATTGGAGATCCCCATTCCCATGCCCTGCAATCTGTCACGGACCCACATTTAGAACCCAATCCCATTGGAGATCCCCGTTCCCATGCCCTGGAATCCATCATGGACCCACATTTAGGACCTGATCCCATTGCAGATCCCCATTCCCATGCCCTGCAATCCATCACGGACCCACATTTAGGATCCGATCCCATTGGAGATCCCCATTCCCATGCCCTGCAATCTGTCACGGACCCACATTTAGGACCCGATCCCATTGGAGATCCCCATTCCCATGCCCTGGAACCATCATGGACCCACATTTAGGACCCAGTCCCGTTGGAGATCCCCATTCCCATGCCCTGAAACCATCATGGACCCACATTTAGGACCCGATCCCGTTGGAGATCCCCATTCCCATGCCCTGGAACCATCACGGACCCACATTTAGGACCCGATCCTGTTGGAGATCCCCATTCCCATGCCCTGGAATCCATCATGGACCCACATTTAGGACCTGATCCCATTGGAGATCCCCGTTCCCATGCCCTGCAATCCGTCACGGACCCACATTTAGGACCCGATCCCATTGGAGATCCCCGTTCCCATGCCCTGGAACCCATCATGGAGCCACATCTGGGACCAGATCCCATTGGAGCTGAGCCACATTCCCCCATTCCCATGCCCTGGAACCATCATGGACCCACATTTAGGACCTGATCCCATTGGAGATCCCCATTCCCATGCCCTGGAACCATCATGGACCCACATTTAGGACCTGATCCCATTGGAGATCCCCGTTCCCATGCCCTGCAATTCGTCACGGACCCACATTTAGGACCCGATCCCATTGGAGATCCCCATTCCCATGCCCTGGAACCATCACGGACCCACATTTAGGACCCGATCCCGTTGGAGATCCCCATTCCCATGCCCTGAAACCCCTCCCGGGCACTTCCTGGCTGCTGGAGGAAGGTTCCGGGATGGGGTGCGGGCGGAGGAGCTGCTTCCTGCTCCAGCCCCACATAAAAGGCCCCAGACGAGCGGTGCCAGGAGCAGACGCGGCCGCATCCGCCCGGGAGGAGCCGCTCCCGCCCCGGTAGGGACACGGGGCCCATTCCCAGCCCCTTTCCCAGCCCCCTCTGCCCCATTCCCAGCCCCATTCCCAGCCCTTTTCCCACCCCTCCTGTTCCCTTTTCCCTTCCCCCTTTTCCCTCTTCCCTTCCATTCCCACCCCTCCTTTTCCCTTTTCCCTTTTCCCATCCCCCTTTCCCAATCCCTTTTCCCTTCCCCCTTTTCCCTGTTCCCATCTCAATTCCCTTCCCCCTTTTCCCACCCCTCCTTTTCCCATCCCTCTTTGCCCTATTCCCATCCCTTTTTCCTTCCTCCTTTTCCCAACCCCCTTTCTTTCCCAACCTTCCTTTTCCCATCCCCCTTTCCAGTCCTTCCTCCTTTTCCCATCCTCCCTTTCCTTTTTTTTTCCTTCTTTTTTTCCTTCTTTTTTTTCCTTCTTTTTACCTTCTTTTTTCTTCTTTATTTCCTTCTTTTTTCCTCTTTTTTCCTTCTTTTTTCCTTTTTCCTTTTTTCCCTTCATTTTTCCCCTCACTTTCTCCTTCTTTTTCCTTCTTTCCCTTCTTTTATTTCCCTTCTCTTTTTCCTTCTTTTCCCCTTCTTTTCTTTCTTTTTCCCTCCTTTTCCCACCCCATTTTTCCCTTCCCTCCTCCAATTCCTCATCCCTCCCTCCCTGTCCCCAGAGGTCCGTGTCCCCATCCCAATCCCACCGTCTCCCCCTCAGCTCCCGGTGCTCCGGCATGAAGATCCTGCTCCTGATTCTCCTGGCACTGGAAGCCACAGGTAGGAGATGACCTGGGGCCCATAGGTCCTTATGGACCCCCATTGACCCCATGGACTTCCATCCACCCTAGAGACCCCCCCCATTGTCCCCATGGACCTCCATTGACCCCATGGACCCCCATCCTCCCTATGGATCTCCCCTATTGACCCTGTGGATCTCCCCTCGTCCCTATAGACCCCCATCCTATGGACCTCCCTCTCTTGTCCCCATTGACCCCATGGACCTCCCCCCCCATTGACCCCCATTGACTCCATGGCCCTCCCAATGTGCCCCACATCGATGTGGCCTCTTCCACCCCTCATTCACCTCCTTAGCAGGGACTTGGAGACACAGGGCTGGGGGCACCATGAGCAGTCCCAGTGGTCACAGGAGGTCCCTGTCCCCCTTTCCCCCCCCATCCCTTCCCATTGTCCCCATAGCCTCAAGGAACGTCCTATGGGTGATCGAGGGCACCTCCTGTGACCTGCCCTGGCAAGCTGCCCTCTTCAAAGGAGACCGCTTCATCTGCGGTGGGACACTGGTGGACAGGAGCTGGGTGCTGACGGCCGCCCATTGCCACGTCCCGGGGTAGGAACCCACTGCCTTTGGTGTCTGGGTTGTGGTGAAGCTCAGCTCTGCTTTGGCCTCTTCTCTGGGTCCATGGCTCTGCTCCTGGTGGGGTTCTGTGGTCACCTGGTAACACTAACCATAACCATAACCATCACCCTAACCCTATCCCTAACCTGATGCTTTGGGCTCCATCAGCTTCATCAACGTGCGGTTGGGTGGCCGGAGGCACAAGGACTCGAGTGGCCCCGAGCAGAGGAGACACTCGGCCATGGTCTTCAAGTACCCGTGGTACAACGAGACCAACAAGGACGGGGACCTGATGCTCATCAAGTTCCACCTCCCCATCCACATCAACAAGCAGGTGAAGCCCTTGCCATTGGCCACCCATTGTCCAGTGCCCGGCAAGACCTGTCAGATCTCAGGATGGGGGTCCACCACCAGCCCAGAAGGTAGGAAGCCTGGTGACCCACATATATGGGGTGGAATGGGGACCTCTTGATGTGGGTCACATCCCCATCGGGACATGGGGAAAGGCTGGGTGAAGTTTGGCCATCTTTGACCATGGTGAGGAGACCAAGAAGCGATTGGGTGCCACCAAGAGGGTGGATGAGCTCCAATGAGGTCCAAGTTGGGTCTGGGTTGGATGCTCTGCTCCATATCTCCATCATGGGTGACCCCATCTCCTCCATCACCCAACTTGGGTGGCCAGGGAGGACCTCAAGAAGCTTTGGAGCTCCTGTTGGGTGCCACCAATGCATGCTCCAATGAGGTCCAAGTTGGGTATGGGTTGGATGCTCTGGTCCATATCTCCAACATGGACTCTCCGTCACCCACAGTCACCTTCCCTGAGGACCTCCATTGCACCAAGGTGACCATCATCCCACAGGACCAATGCCGGCGCATCTACCCCGACTCCATCACCAACAACATGGTTTGCGCTGGTGAATCCCGGAGCCGGGCTGACTCCTGCCAGGTGGGTCCATGGGCATTGGTGGACCTTTGGAGGAGGTCCTAAGATGACAGCAGCTGCCATTGGGTGGCATTTGGGGCTGGAGATGGAAGGTGGACCCCTAAATGGGCCATGGTCTGGGGGGGTGGGGGGGGGGAGCTTTGCCATGAGTCCCATTGTCCTCCATGGCACCCATCTCCTACCCCCTCAGGGTGACTCCGGGGGACCTCTCATGTGCGATGGACGTCTCCAAGGGATCGTCTCTTGGGGTCCTGGTGTATGCGGAGACCCCAAGAAACCCGGAGTCTACGTCAACCTCTGCAAGTACACGCGGTGGCTTCAGGAGACCATGAGAAGGAAGTGAGAGCTCCCAGCCCAGCCCCACCCTGGCCATGGGATGGAGCCACCCCAGAGCTTCTCTTCCTGGTCCTCTTCCATGAGGAAGGTCCCCAGAGCCGGCCGGTCCGAGCGCTGGGTGAGGAGCAGGCAGGGCTCGACCACAAGGACCCTGTGGAGATGTTGCTGGATGAATAAAGAGCTGTTGGACGTGGCTTTGCACCACGTCTTCTACTGCTGGAGAAGGGCAAGAGGTGGCCCCAGGTGTCCCGAGGTTCATAGGGGCAGAAGATCGAGCGCAGTCTTTGGGGTAGACCTGTTGACCCTAACGGGGCTGACCCATTGACACCATGGGGTACACAGAGCTGGGGTTGACCTGTTGGCCCTTCCATGGGGACCTGGCTCCACCATGGGGTAGACCTGTTGACCCCACTACATTGGACCTGTTGACCCCACTACATTGGACCTGTTGACCCCACCATGAGGCACACCTATTGTCCACTTTGGGGTCACCCAGAGCTCTTTGCACCACCATGGACGGGACCAAACCCACCTTGGTGTCCTCCAACAACAGCAGCAAGGCCCAGAGCATTGATGGGGGGGTTGCCCATCCATGGGGTCCTCGCGGTCCCATCTTGGTGTGGGGATGGGCTGGAGAAGGTGTCTCTAGGACACTGATGGTCAATGTGTCCATGAGGTCAATGTGTCCATGGAACTCTGGTCAATGTATCCATGGGGTTCTCATCGTGTCCATGGAGCTGTAGAAGGCACAGCCAGGTCTTTGAGGTCCACTTGGTCACCATGTCCATGGAGCTGAGGTTGTGTCCATGTGTCCAATGTGTCCATGGAGCTCTGGTCAATGTGCCCATGGAGTAAACGTGTCCATAGAGGTCTGGTCAATGTGCCCATGGAGTCAATGTGTCCATAGAGGTCTGGTCACTGTGTCCATGGAGCTCTGGTGTCCATGAAGAGCTGGTCACTGTGTCCATGAAGGTCTGGTCAAGATGTCCATGGAGGTGTAGAAGCCACAACCAAGTCCTTGGGTTCCACTTGGTCACCACATTCATGGAGCCGAGCTTGACCCATCCACATCAAAGTGACCACTGCAGATCCTGGTCCTGCTGCCCATGAAGCCACCAACCAGCACCCAAGGAGGTCTCCATGTCCATACGGACACCACGGTGGGTGCTGGACCCACCCAATGGTGATGGGATGGTCCCCAAAGCCAAACCCCTACCAGGTTGAGCCACCCCAGCTCCCATGTCCCCGGTGTCACCCAGGCCGCTGCCACCCACGGCGCCACCAACCCCAATGTGTCACCCAGGGCCACCTCTTTGTGTCACCCAGGCCATTGCCACCCATGGAGCCAGCCTTGGGGCCACCCCTTGTGTGTCACCCATGAGGCCATCAGGGAGGGGTTGGAGGACAAGGAGGAGGAAGAGCCCTGCCCCTATGAGCTGGAGGTGGTGGGATGAGGGTGGACCAGGAGGTCCTGGGTGGCCTTGGCAGTGGGTGGCAGGTCCAGGCTTGGCTCTGTCTTGGCCCCGCAGGGGGGGTGAAGTCATCGGCCCCAGTGCCACCACCTCGGAGGGAACTGGGAGAACTGGTTTGGGGCCTGCCCCTGCCTCGGGCGCTGGGAGCTTGGCAGAGGTGGGGCCATGGCTCCGTGGGGCCCCACCAGGTTCCTGCTTCAGGGCTCCTGCTGTGTGTTCTGCACCCCCCGAGGTGGGGCTGTGTCCCTCCCATGGCCCCTTGTGGACCCCCGTGTGTCCTATGTCCCCCCAAGTCCTACCATGTCCCTCATGGCCCCCAGTGTCTTCTTATGGCCCCCCCAATGTTCTACCATGTCCCACCATGGCCCCTCATGGCCCCCCATCTCCCCTCATATCCCCATGTGCCCCATTTCCCCCTATGTCCTTCATATCACCCCAGTGTCCCCCCAGGTCTCCCTCATGGCGCACAGGGTCCCCTCATGGCTTCCTATGGCCCCTTATGGCCCCTCCATGTCCCTTCATGGGACCTCCATGGATGGGATCTCCATGGATGGGATCTCTGTGGACCAGCCCTCCATGGATAGGTTCTTCATGGATGAGACCTCCAGGAATGGCTTCTTCCTGGAGCAGACACCATGGCCTGAGGCCCCGGTGGACACCATCTCAATGGATGAGCTCTTTGCGGAGCAGATCTCCATGGGAGAAGCTCACTACGAGCCCAGAACCTCCATGGGATGCAATCTCCATTGGCCAGGAGGCCACAAGCTCTTTGCTGAGGAGCTCCATGGATGTGGTGGGACCAAAGCCAAGATCCAGGTTCCTCCTGGCAGCAGCAGAGAGTGGGATCAGCATCTTCCAGGCATGATTCATCCCATCCACGGTCTTCTCCACCCTTGGCTGCTTCTCAGGCTTTTCACTGAGCCTGGAGCTGCTCCCAGCCCCACCAAAGGGACCATTGAAGAAACCTTCAAAGCACCACGTTGATGCTGTGGTCCTACCACCACCGAGGATGAGCAGGGTTGGGACATAGGGATGAATATGGGGATGGACATAGGGATGGAGAAGGATGGATGGATGGATGGATGGATGGATGGATGACGGATGATGGATGGATGGATGGATGGATGGATGATGGATTATGGATGTATGTATGTATGTATGGATGGATGGATGGATGGATGGATGGATAAGATGATGGATCTCCATGACTCCCAGACGGAATCACCTGTCTGGAGCAGGGTGGTTCCCTCTTCTCCCGCTGTTCCCTTCGGGAACATCAAAGCCATAATCAGCCTCCAGGACCAGGGAGGTGACACCCACGTTGTCCAACCACCCTTTGACTCACCCCACCAAGGCCACATCCCACTTTCCACCTCCACTATAAAGGTGCCCAAGGCACCAGCTCCCAACTTCCCAACACACAGAGAACTGGCTCCGACCTCCTCCATCAGGTGAGTCCCATCTCCATGGATGGTTTTGGATGCTCCAAGGGGGTTTCTCCAGCTCTTGGTGGCTCCATGTCATGGACTGGGGTTGGATGGGTTCAGTGGGAACACTTTGGAGTTGACCGGTTGATACTGGATGTCCCAGTTGATGTTGGATGTCCCAGTTGATGTTGGATGTCCCAGCTGATGTTGGATGTCCCATTTGGATTGGGAGATGCTTCTTCTTGAGCTCAGGGTGGTGGCTTTGGTGCTGAACTCAACCAAACCAAGGTGGAGGTGCAGGTCCAAGCCCACCCCAAGGTCTATAAGGGTGAAGATGCTCCAAACCCCTTGGTCACAGTGCCTCCAACCCATGCTGGAGGTAGAAGAACATCACTGAGGACCTTGGGACCAAGTGCTCCTATGGGTTGATCCAGTGGGGTTTCTCTGCCCCAGGAATGGCTCGTGGTGGACATGGGGCCTTCAGCTTCATCCCCATCTTCATCCTCGCCACTGCTCTTCTGTTGAGGACCCCCCAACCGGCGCAAGCTCAAGTGAAGGGCAACCAAGGCGATGAGCGTAAGTCCAATGGGTGGCCAAGGAGGGAGGATGGGGACAAGTGTGAGTGGGATGGGAATGGGACAATCCCATGGGAATCTTGATGGTGGGAAGGTTTGGGCAAGGCCTGATGGGGTTAGGAAGTTGCTTTGAACTAAAGCCACCTCATTCCATGTGGAGGAGGAGAAGTCCTGCATCCCATTGGGATAACTCCCTATAGGGAATTCTGTTCCAGCTCCATGGTCCACAGGGAGTCACCTGGATGAGGCTTCATCCCAATGGGAATATCTTCCTTTCTTCTGGCCTCCACAATGATGTTCTACCAAAGGAGAAGCCCAGTGGATGTGTCTCAACAGGGTGGAATCCAGGATGCAAAGGGCTTGGATCTGCCCCAGTCTTGGTGTTTCTTCACCCATATCAGTGTCCACAAAGCTGCTTGTGGGTCTTTTGGAGGTGGTGACCAGCCATTGGCTGGATGAGCCTTGGTGGACCACTTGGGATGGAGACACCATCGTGTTGCTTGGAGCTCTGGTTGCCTCTGGGAATCCAAGGGGATGGATCCCACCATCCGTCTCCTTTACTTCCACCTCCATTGATGGACCTTTGAGCTGGTTCCTCTCTCCTGTGAAGCCCAGGGAAGCTGCTGAGATGCCTTCAAGGAGCTTGGTGGGATCTAAACCTACCAGGATGGTCCTTGGGATGAGCAGGGATGGACTTTGGCAGCGCTGCCAGGACCGGATAGTGGTGAATTCCAAGCGGCTGGAAGCTGGGGCGTCTCCCACTGCCACCCAGTACAAACCAGTCCCACTCGTAGATTCCAATGTCCCAACCTCCTCTGGGAAGGCTGGACCATTCCAGATGCCACCTTCTCCAATGAAGGACAATGCCTGGAAGTCCTCAAAAGAGGACCGAACCAGCTGGAATGTCCCACATTGTAGAATGGGTGTTGGAGAACCCATCTGGAGGTTCTACTGCATGGTTTGGGGTGGGAAGGGGGTTCTTCTATCGGAAAAGCCTCATTTTTGGGTACTGATGGTCATGACTTTAAGGTGGTGATGGGCTCAAGGTGGTGATGGGCTCAAGGTGATCATGGTCCCGATGTGGTCATGGTCTCAAGGTGGTCATGCTCCCAATGTGGTCATGGTCTCAAGGTGGTCATGGTCTCAGTGTGGTCATGGCCTCAATGTGGTGATGGGCTCAAGGTGGTCATGGCTCAAGATGGTCATGGTATTAAGGTGGTCCTACCTTCAGGATGGTCACCCCATAAGCCTCATTTATCATCAATACCCTGGCAAGGTGGAAGAGGACCTCATCTTGTAGATGTTGGATGGGGTGGGATTAGCTTCTCAGCACCATTTTCTCCAGTGTTGGACAGCTCTTCAAACCAAGGCAAGATGGGGAGATCCATGCTAGACCTTCACCTGATGGAAGACCCAAAGACCTCCCAAACGACACTGATGGCCCTTGGCTGCTTCTTGTCAACCAACCTGATGGACCTGAGCCACATTCCTCACATTCCTCTTATCGCTTCCCGCTGCGTCAGGGCCTCTCCTGCTTGGGTTGATGCAACCAGCTCCTACCTCGGTCCTAGATGGGCATGGAATGAGCCATCCCAGAGGTCGGGAGCGTTGGGAGCTGGTCCTGCAGGCTTTCCACCAGCTCTTTGGACGTGTGTCACCTCCAACCTTGACCTGGCAGGAACCTCCGAGGTGGAACATGAGGCCCCTCCCTGGAACCCAGAGGAGATCAGGGGCTCCTGGGGACCTCCTGGTGCTTGGTGACCCCCAGGACACCGCATGGACGTGAGGAACTGGCCCCAAGGATCTACTAAAGGGAGGTCCCTCCTCCATCCCCTGCCTGCTTATGGAGCCCATGGACCTTCAGTGCTTTGAGCACTTGGAATCACATGCGGGGCCCAAATCTGCTCTTTTTACCCCAAAATCAGATCGGGTTTACCCCAAACCATCTCTTTTTACCCCAAATCTTTTTTTTTTCCCCTAAAATCATCTTTTTACCCAAAATAATCTATTTTTACCCTAAATAATCAATTTTTTTCTCTAAAATAATCTTTATAACCCAAATAATCCCTTTTCCTCAATCATCTCTTTTTCCCCAAAACCATCCTTCTTGCCTCAAAATCATCTTTTTTAAAAAAAATCCCCTTTTCCCCCCAAAACTGTCATTTTTGCCCCCAAATCCTTTCTCCCCAAAATCCTCCTTTTCCTCCAAATAATCTCTTTCCTCCCCAAATACTACCTTTTTTTTTTTCCCTAAATCCTCTCTTTTTACCCCAAAACCATCTGGTTTCCATCCAGGAACTCACAGAGGTGGGACCTGAGGAGGGTGATGGGTGACTCTTCACCTTGACCCATCATCTTGGCCACCATCTTGACCCATGAAACCCTAAACCCACCCATCTTTGCGGGCTTGAAGATGCTTTTGGCATCTCCTTCTGGCACTTGCAGTCTCCAGCCATGGAGACCTTCCCCTCTTCTCTTCCTGAAGCCTTCTTCTTGTCAACCTCACCCCACCAGGTTGCTGTGGAGGACCCCGCTGTTGGTGACATCTCATGGTGCCCCTTTGGTGTCTTCCAGTGCCGGAGGAGGACGAGTCCCGTATCATTGGGGGGAGGCCTTGCTCCATCAACCAGAGACCCTTCCAAGTGGCCCTCATCAAGAGAGGGCAGATCCTATGTGGAGGAAGCTTGGTAGATGCCCAATGGGTCCTCACAGCTGCCCACTGCAAGCAGCCACCCAGGTAAGACCCATGCGCCCCTTGCTTCCCAACCAGCCAATGGGGAGAGGTGGGGTTGATTGGTGCCCAGATGTTGGTCCTTCTAGAAGATAGTGGGAAGCTTCTGTGTCCATGACCTCACTTTGAGTTACGGGGTCCCTTGAGGTTTGGGTTCCACCAATGAGCTTCTACTTGAGTTACGGAGCTGCATGGAGATGCACCATGGGACATGATGGGTCCATACAAGGGTTGGGTTCCACCAATGACCTTTTGCTTAAGAGTAGGTGCCCCCCCCCATAGCCACAGATCTCCAGCTTCTCCATAAGATCCCATGAGAGGAAATGGGACCTCTGGAAGGGCTTCTCCTAAGAAGATGCTGGGTTGAGGGACAACGGAGTTGAGATGTTGTCCATGGAGGAAGATGAAGCCAAGGACTTGAAGAGATCCTCCAGGAGCCATCATGGATCCTCAAGTCATTCCTGCTCTTTCCCTCAAGGGAAATGGGATAAGATGGTCCCACCTTCACCCTGAGCATGGAGAAAGCTCCAAGGCCTTGAGATGTCTCCTTTGGAGCTGCCACCACTGAGTCCTTGATCTTCCCCATGCAGGGACCTCAAGGTGCTCATAGGGACAGACACCTTGAGGGAGGGCACAGGACAAGTCAGATCCATCTCAAGGCTTCTGGTCCACCCGTCCTACAACCCACGAAGGAATGACAACGACTTCATGCTCCTGAGGCTCAACCGGCCCGTCCACTTCAGCAGCAGCATCAAAAAGATCAGGCTGGCCACCAGGTGCCCTATGGATGGGATGAGGTGCAGTGTTTCCGGCTGGGGGACCACCAAGTCTCCAGGAGGTAACTGGTTGGCGCAGGAGAGCTCAAGGGAAGAGCTTGAGATGGGGTGGAAGAGGCATCTCCAAGGAGAGCAAGTCCGCATGGAGAACATAGTCTACTTGGGTTCTTCTTTGGGGTGTGGGTTCCTTTGGTGGTCCTCAACACCATCCCAACCAACCTCCACCATCCCAACCAACCTCCACCATCCCAACCCATCTCCACCATCCCAACCCATCTTCACCATCCCAACCCATCTTCACCATCCCAACCCATCTCCACCATCCCAGCCCATCTCCACCATGCCAACCCATCTCCATCATCCCAACCCATCTCCACCATCCCAACCCATCTCCACCATCCCAGCCCATCTCCACCATGCCAACCCATCTCCATCATCCCAACCCATCTCCACCATCCCAACCCATCTCCACCATCCCAGCCCATCTCCATCATTCACCAGCCAAAGGAGCTCATCCAAAGTGGGACAAGGTCTTCTCAGGCTTCATTGTGGGTGGGTTTGGACCTTCTCAAGCTTCTCCTTGTCCATCCCCACCTTGTTCTCCAGCGAAGCTTCCTCAGAACCTGCAGTGTGCGGCCATCCAAGCCTTTGGGAGGGACAAGTGCACCAGGGCCTATGGCAACGCTATCACCCCCAACATGTTCTGTGCTGGTGTCCCCCAGGGAGGGGTTGACTCCTGCCAGGTGAGGTCCCATCAAGCACCTTCTTTTGAGCTCCAAACCCAAGGGGAGAAGGGCTCTGGTTGGGTTCCTTCAAGCCATGGACCAAGCGGTGGGTTCATGTGAGGTTTGGGTTCCACCAATGACCTTCTGCTCAAGCCATGGAGATGGGGATGGGTCCTGGAGCACGCTGGGTCCATACAAGGGCTGGGTTCCACCAATGACCTTCTGCTCAAGCCATGGAGATGGGGATGGGTCCTGGAGCACGCTGGGTCCATACAAGGGCTGGGTTCCACCAATGACCTTCTGCTCAAGCCACGGAGGTGGGGATGGGTCCTGGAGCACGCTGGGTCCATACAAGGGCTGGGTTCCACCAATGACCTTCTGCTCAAGCCACGGAGGTGGGGATGGGTCGTGGACCACGCTGGGTCCATCTGAGCTTTGCATCCCCACCACCAGCCTCCTTCTTGACTCCCCCAACTAAGCCTTCACCCCAACACCCAAGATGTCCATGGGCGTTCTTTCACCGCTGTCTCCATCCCATCAAACCCAGCCCCATCCAAGCCCTTTCCTAAGGTCCATACGAGCCCCACCTGAGGTTCCTCTCCCCACAGGGTGACTCTGGAGGCCCCTTGGTGTGCAATGGGGTCCTCCAAGGGGTCGTCTCCTGGGGCATGGCTGTCTGTGGGCGCCGAGGACAACCCGGGGTCTACGCCAACGTCTGCAGGGCCGTACCTTGGATCAGGAGGGTCATTGGGAGGTCCTGAGGCCTCCATGGGGCACCTCAGTGGGGTCCCAGCAGCTCCCTTCTTACTGGGGAACTGGGAGCACTGGAGGCCTGAGAGCTCCGTGGGGCACCCCGATGGGTCCCATCAAGTCCTTGGTGGAAACTGGGGGGGCAATAAAGGAGAAGAGTGGAAGTGGAGTCATGGAGTTAATGGGGCAACTGGGAGCCGTAGGGGGCAATGGGAACTGGGAACACTGGGAGCAATGGGGGGCAATGGGAACTGGGAGCACTGGAAGCAATGGGGGGCAATGGGAACTGGGAGCACTGGGGGAAATGGAGACACCCCCATTGGGTAGCCCAGGAGCCAACTTGAAGTGCCAAAACCGGTCACCCCAGTTCCCAGCAGGAGCTGGCAGGGGCTCAAGGTGGGAGGTGTCAGCGGAGGGCACTGGGGTGAACTGGGAGGCACTGGGATGAGCTCAGAGGCACTGGGATAAGCTCGGAGGCACTGGGAATGACAGGAAGGACACTGGGAAGCACTGGGATGAACTGAGATGAACCTAGGAGGCACTGGGAAGGATGGGAAAGGCACTGGGGTGAACTGGGAGGCACTGATAAGCACTGGGAGTCATTGATTGGCCCATGCCTACCCCAAAAGCCTCTGATTGGCCCTTACCTGCCCCAGCTGGCTCTGATTGGCCTGCAGCCACCCCAACAGCCTCTGATTGGCCGACACCTGCCCCAGCTGGCTCTGATTGGCCCATACCCACCCGGGCGGGCTCTAATTGCCCAGTCTGGCTCTGATTGGCCAGCACCTACTCTGCCCGGCTCTGATTGGCCCGTTCCCACCCCAGGGGGCACCAATACACCTGTAACCCACTCTTCCCAGCTCTGATTGGCCTGGAGCCACCCGGGTGGGTTCTGATTGGCTTAGACGACTCTGATTAGCCTGTGCCCACCCCAGACAACCCTGATTGGTGCAGGGCCACCCTGCCTGGCTCTGATTGGCCCGGGGCCCCCCAGGCGGGATCTGATTGGCCCAGGGCCGCCCCAGCTGGCCGCCCTGGTTGGACTGCTCCGACCAGCCCAGGCGGGGCCCGGCTGGATTTAAAGGGGCTGGAGCCGGGTCCCCACCAGGTGCCGCTTCCTCCTCCTCTTCCTCCTCTGCTTCCTGCTCTGCTTCCGCCTCTTCCTCCCATCACCATGCAGAGATTCCTGCCCGTGCTGCTCCTGGCCACAGGTGAGGGCACTGGGATGAACTGGGATGGACTGGGAGGCAGTGGGAGGGACACTGGGGGGGATTGAGAGGAACTGGGATGAACTGGGAGGGAACTGGGGGGGCACTGGGATGAGCTGGGAGGCACTGAGATGAACTGGGAAGGGACTAGGGGCACTGAAGGTGAACTGGGGGGGACTGGGATGGACTGAGAGGGACTGGGAGACAATGAGGGGCACTGGGGAGCACTGGGATGGACTGGCATGAACTGGGAAGAGACTGAGGGGGGGGCACTGGGATGTACTGGGAGGCCACTGGGAGGCACTGGACCATAGTGGGAAGGAGCTGGAGGTGAACTGGGGACACTGAGAAGCAGTGGGAGGGCCCTGGTGTGGGTAAGAGGGAAAGGGAAGGGACTGGGGAGCCCTGGGATGGACTGAGAGGGAACTGGAGGGGGAACTGGGGGCAGTGGAAGGGAACTGGAGGCTCTAAGGAGGAAATGGAGTGATGCAAGGAGGTACTGGGAGGCACTGGGAGGCTACTGGGGGCCACAAAGGGGAAATGCGCCAGGATTGGGAAAGAACTGGGAGGCACTGGGAGACAATGGGAGGCAGTGGGTGGGAAGTGCCAAGTCACTGGGAGGGCACTGGGAGGGTGCCGGGTGGGAAGCGATCAGTCACTGGGAGCACTGGGAGGGCACTGGGAGGGCACTGGGAGGCACTGGGTGGGAAGGGAAGAGCTGGGTGGCATGGGGTGTCCCAGGAGGACTTGGAGGTGGCAACTGGGAGGCACTGGGAGATACTAGGAAGCAACTGAGAGACACTGGGAGGTAAGTGGGAGACACTGGGAGTCCCTGGTGTCTCCCCATGTCCTGCAGTGGCCACGGGGGATGAGACGCGGATCGTGGGTGGCCAGAAGTGCCAGAAGAGGCGTCACCCATACCAGGTTGTTCTCTTGGGCCCCCAGAAGAACATCCACTGCGGTGGGGTCCTCATTGGAAGCTCCTGGGTGCTGACGGCCGCCCATTGCGACACTAAGAGGTGGGAGGTCCCCATGGGTCAATGGGGTTAGGTGGGAGGGCTCCACAGGTCAATGGGGTTGGTGGGAGATCCCTACTGGTCAATGGGGTTAGGTGGGAGGGCTCCACAGGTCAATGGGGTTGGTGGGAGGTCCCTACTGGTCAATGGGGTTGGGTTGGAGGGCCCCATTGGTCAATGGGGTTGGTGGGAGGTCCCTATTGATCAATGGGGATGGGTGGGAAGGCCTGACTGGTCAATGGGGTTGGTGGGAGGACCCCACGGGTCAATGGGATTGGTGGGAGGACCCCACAGGTCAAGGGGGTTGGTGGGAGGACTCCATCTCCTCACCATGGACCTTCCTTTGATGGACAAGGAGGATCCACCATGGAGAAACAGGGAAGAACCCCCCCAGTTGAGCCTTTTGGTGGCCACTTGGACCTCCAGGTCCTCACGTTCTCGAGCACCGCAGAGGTCTCCTATTGGGTTGACCTATTGGGTGGCTTTGGCCTCCCTTGAAGCTAGGGTGGAGGAGAAGCTTTGGGTCCTATGAGGAGCTCCTCCATGGTCCTTTGTCCATCCCGCAGCTCCATTCCCATCCGCATGGGTGACCACAGCTTGAAGACCAAGGAAGGGACGGAGCAATGCATCTCCTCAGCCAAGGCCTTCATCCACCCCAACTACAACCCCACCAGCCATGACAGTGACATCATGCTGCTGAGGCTCCAGAAGCCTGCCCGATTCACAGAGCACGTCCACCCTGTGGCTTTGCCCAAGAGGTGTCCGCCCCCCAACACCGAGTGTGTGGTGTCGGGCTGGGGCAGCACCAGCAGCCCCGAAGGTAGGTGGGGACGACGCCCGTAGCACCATGGACAGCGGTGGCAAGGGGCTTGGATCTCGATGGCTTTTGGGTGTCTCGACGGCTTGGGGGTATCTCTATGTCTTGGAGGTATCTCAATGGCCTGGAGGTATCTCAATGGCCTGGAGGTATCTTAATGGCTTGGAGGTATCTCAATGACTTGGCGGTATCTCAATGGCTTGAGGCCATCTCAGTGGCTTGGAGATATCTCAGTGGCTTGGATTTATCTCAATGGCTTAGAGGTATCTCAATCGTTTGGAGGTACTTCAATGGCTTGGAGGTATCTCAATATCTTGGGGCCATCTTGATGGCTTGGAGGTATCTCAGTGTCTCAGGGCCATCTCAATGACTTGGAGGTATCTCAATGTTTTGGACGTATCAATATCTTGGGGCCATCTTGATGGCTTGGAGGTATTTCAGTGTCTCGGGGCCATCTCAGCGGCTTGGAGGTATCTCAATGGCTTGGAGGTATCTCAGTGACTTGGGGCTTGGAGGTATCTCACGTGGTGACCTGGCTCCTTCAGAGGTTCACTGGGTGCCTTTGGAGCTCTCCATCCCCCCTTCACCTTGAGGGCATCTCCCATAGCATGGTGCTACCTTCAGATGGAGAAGACTCCATTGGACGCACTGGTCCCACAGGACCTACAACCAAGCCCCATTGTCCCCAGGCTACTTCCCTGATGTCCTCCAGTGTGGTGTGGTCTACACCATGGCCAACGAGGAGTGCAGCAGGATCTACCCGAAGGGCATCACCAAGAACATGCTGTGTGCTGGTGTCAGCACAGGTGGCACTGACTCCTGCCAGGTGGGTCTAGGGGGGCTTCATGGCTCCTGTCCCACACCTATGGGGTGTCTTTGGGGTGGAGAACCTCCATGGAGAAGAAAGGGGGGCTAGGAACAACACTGAGAGGTCTCTTGGTGCCGAGGGGCAAGAGAAGCACGATGGGGACCACTGGGTGCTATAGGGGTCATCTGGGTTCTATGGCTGCTATGGGGACCACTGGGTGCTATGGGGACCACTGGGTGCTACAGGGACCATCCAGGTTCCATGGGTGCCATGGGGACCACTGGGTGCTACAGGGACCATCCAGGTTCCATGGGTGCCATGGGGACCCCCAAGCTCTATAGGAGCACCCTGGCTGCTATGGGAACCCATAGGACATGGTGGTTTCCATGGCCTGACCCCATGGGCCATGGTGGTCTCCATGACTTGACTCCATCATCATGGTGGTCCCCAATGGAGAACCATGGCACTTAAACCCTCCCTGTGTGCTGTTGGGGTCGATTGGAGGCCCCCACCATGGAGCCACCGCATAAGCTCCTTGTCTCCCATAGGGTGACTCAGGAGGTCCCCTCGTGTGCCGGGACGAGCTCCAGGGCATCGTGTCCTGGGGGATGCAGGTCTGCGGACAACAGGGCAAGCCCGGGGTCTACACCCGCGTGTGCGAGTTCACCTCCTGGATCCAGGACACCATGAGGAGGAACAGACACGCGTGAGCCCCTGGCGGGAGGAAAATGTCTCCTCCTCCTCCCAGCCCGGACCCATCTGGTGTCGTCTTCTCCCTCCTCCCACCCCCTTATGGCACCTTCGGCATGGAATAAAGCCCTGGGAAACGTGGCTCCACCACGGGCATGGAGGTCGTGGGGAGGAGCGGGGGGGACCACGGGAGGTGGTGGCCATGCGGGACAGCTCGTGGCCGTAGGGATGTGGGGCTGGGGGCCATGGAAGTCACCTTCAAGCGCGTATCTCCAATACCACCTGCATAACCCACCATCACCCGTCCCTGTGTCTCCAGAACTCCATATCCCACCTCCAGACCCCACCACCTCCATATCCCACCTCCAGAACTCCATATCCCACCTCTGTAACTCCATAACCCATCTCCATACCCCACCATCTCCATATCCCACCTCTATATCCCACCTCCAAAACTCCATATCCCAGCTCCAGAATTCCATATCCCACCTCCATAACCCCATATCCCACCTCCATATCCCACCATCTCCATATCCCACCTCCATAACTCCATATCCCACCTCCATAGCTCCATCTCCCCTCTGTATCCCACCACCTCAATATCCTATCTCCATAACTCCATATCCCACCTCCATAACTCCATATCTCATCATCTCCATACCCCACCATCTCCATATCCCACCTCCACAGCTCCATCTCCCACCTCCATAACTCCATCTCCCACTTCCATATCCCACATCTATAACTCCTTCTCCCACCTCCACATCCCACCTCTATAACTCCCTCTCCCACCTCCACACCCCACCACCTCCATACCCCACGTTCATAGCTCCATCTCCCACATCTGTATCCCACCTCCGTAACTCCATCTCCCACCTCCGTAACTCCATCTCCCACCTCCGTAACTCCATCTCCCACATCCATCCCCCAGCACCCCAACCCCTCCCCATCTCCTCCCCTCCATCCACCACCTCCGAGGTGAGGCAAGTCCAGGCGGTGCCGGAGAAGCTCCCAAGGGATTAAGGGAGCGTCTGGGCGCCCGTGGGACGCCTCCAGCTCAGCCCCGGGGTGGGCCTTGCCCCGACGCCCTTATAAAACCCATTGGGTGCTCACGTGGGGTGGGACGGGCACCCAAAGGTGGCCACGGAGCCCAGCAGATGCCGCGGCCACCACCGAGGTCTTCGCTGGCCACCGAGGAGGACAAGGGCGAGGGGCACGGCCCCCAGCCCCCGCTGGGGCACAGTGGGGACCCACGGAGAGGTTGGATGCTGGTGGTGGGCAATGGGGCTCCATCGAGAGGAGGTTGTGCGGCAGGGATGGGGCTTGGGGCTTGGCTTGGTCCTGGGCTTCTCCTGCTCTGCATGGACTGAGGATGGGGGGTCCTTGTCACTGGTTGTTGTCCAAGTGTCCTTCTGCATGTGGAGGCACCCCTGGTCTCCTCCTTTCCCTGTTCTCCATGGTTGGTCCATCCCTGGTCTCCTTTCCCTGTTCTCCATGGTTGATCCATCCCTGGTCTCCTTTCCCTGTTCTCCGTGGTTGATCCATCCCTGGTCTCCTCCTTTCCCTGTTCTCCAAGGTTGATCCATCCCTGATCTTCTCCTTTCCCTGTTCTCCCTGGTTGATCCATCCCTGATCTCCTCCTTTCCCTGTTCTCCCTGGTTGATCCATCCCTGATCTCCTCCTTTCCCTGTTCTCCCTGGTTGATCCATCCCTGATCTCCTCCTTTCCCTGTTCTCCGTGGTTGATCCATCCCTGATCTCCTCCTTTCAATGTTCTCCCTGGTTGATCCATCCCTGATCTCCTCCTTTCCCTGTTCTCCGTGGTTGATCCATCCCTGATCTCCTCCTTTCAATGTTCTCCATGGTCGATCCATCCCTGATCTCCTCCTTTCCCTGTTCTCCATGGTTGATCCATCCCTGATCTCCTCCTTTCCCTGTTCTCCATGGTTGATCCATCCCTGATCTCCTCCTTTCCCTGTTCTCCATGGTTGATCCATCCCTGATCTCCTCCTTTCCCTGTTCTCCATGTCTCCTCCTTTCTCCTTCTCCATCCTTCCTTCCCCTCCATGTTTCCTTCATCCCTATCCCCATCCCTCCCTGTTCTCCATGTCTTCTCCATCCTTATGTCCATAGTTCCTTCTCCATGTTTCCTCCATTCCCATCTCCATCCTTCCTTCATCTCCATCCCCATCCTTCCCTGTTCTCCATCCATGTTTCTCCATCTCCATCCTTCCTCCTCCATCCCCATCTCCACCCTTCCCTGTTCTCCATCCATGTTCCTCCATCTCCAACCTCATCTCCACCCTTCCCTGTTCTCCATCCATGTTCCTCCATCTCCATCCTTTCCTGTTCTCCATCCCCATCTCCATCCTTCCCTGTTCTCCATCCATGTTCCTCCATCTCCACCCCCATCCTTCCCTGTTCTCCATCCATGTTCCTCCATCTCCATCCCCATCTTTCCCTGTTCATGTTCCTCCATCTCCATCCTTTCCTGTTCTCCATCCCCATCTCCATCCTTCCCTGTTCTCCATCCATGTTCCTCCATCTCCATCCTTTCTCCTCCATCCATGATCTCCATCCCCCTCCAACCCCTCCATAGGGCACCCCCCAGCCCATCCCCATGGGGAGCAAGGAACCTGCGCCCCATGGGCCCCATTTCCTTTATCTGTGGGGCCCACAGTGCATGGCCACAGGGAGTGGTGACCCACACCCATGGGTGGCTCCGACCCATGGCCATGGGAACCGTGACCCACAGTCACGTGGATCTTTGACCCACTTCTATGGGGCCCACAAACTTTCGTGGGGAGCAATGATCCATGGCTGTGAGGAACCAGCACCCATGGCCATGGGTACCTCCAAGCCGTGGCCAGGAGGATCCATGACCCATGTCCATGGGGAGCAATGCCCCACGTCCATGAGGATCCGTGACCCACATCCATGGGTACCTCCACCCCATGGGAACCCCTGACTCAGACCCATGGACAACCCCAACCCTCAACCATGGCCATAGAGGAGATGACTCCCCCCCATCCAAAGCTATCTCCAACCCCACCACCTTGAGGACCTATGGGGCCACACCAGGTTCCCTATGTCCAGAGCCCCACCGGCTCCATCCCATGGGAGGCATCCAAGGGTAGAGTGAGGTTCTGGGAGGTCAATGGCCTGGAGACAAGGAGGGGGAAGGTGGAGGATGTGGTGGAACCCGTAATTACATGGCCTCATTAAGGATGACTCTGCTGCTTGCTCCTATGGGCCCATGAGGTCACCCATTGCAACAGCTCAATGGTGATGACGGGGCCAAAGGGGTGGAGGTGGTGGGGTGAAGGCCACCCCTAAGACCCCCTCCCCATAAGGACCTATGGAGGTCCTTATGGCCCAGCTCATCTTCTCCTTGATGCAAAACCCCTGTGGGGGGGAACATCTAACAGCTCTGCCCCACAGCACCCGCAGCGATGGAGGTCCCCAAGCTATGGGGCACCATGAAGGTGCTGAGAACATTGGTCTTGGTGGTGTCCATGGGTGAGTCCGCAGGGCGGTGGGGTGGGAGCGTGGGGCAGGCATGCTGGCGGGTGGCTCTAACATGCGTGTTCTTGGCGTGTCCTCCCATGTAGCAACATCGGTGGTGGAGGGGGACACACGTGTGGTCGGGGGCATGGACTGCGAGCCCCATTCGCAACCATGGCAAGTGGCCATCTTGGACATGTACAAGCTCTACTGCGGTGGGGTCCTGGTGGACAAGGAGTGGGTGGTGACGGCGGCCCATTGCACCACGCCAGGGTAAGGACCAGGTCCTCGGGGTGCCCAGGGTGGCTCCTCACCCATAGTGTGGTCTCCATGGCCCATGGCATGGTCCCATGCAGGTTATGGACCCATGGGTTGTGGTCTCCATGGTCCATGGAGTGGTCCCGTGCAGGTTATGGACCCATGGGCTGTGGTCTTCATGGTCTTCGTGGTCCATGTGTCTTGCGTGTCGTGGTGTCACTCAGGTTGTGGTTTCCATGTGTTCTGCTATGTCAGACATTGGGTTAGGGTTTGCCGTGTCCTACACATGATCCATACCATGTCCTACACATGGTCCATACCATGTCCTACACATGATCCATACCATGTCCTACACATGGTCCATACCATGTCCTACACATGATCCATACCATGTCCTACACATGCTCCATGCTGTGCCCTACACATGATTCGTACCATGTCCTACACATGGTCCATGACCCCCATACCCCCTGTCCCACCCACCCCACGGTGACCACCCCCCATGCCTCATAGGATCACTAGCGTGCACATGGGCAAACACAACCTGTACACCCGGGAGCGCGGGGAGGTGCAGAAGATGGTGCAGAAGATGGTGGCCCACCCCAGCTATGACCCCACCACCAAGGACAATGACATCATGATGATGAAGCTCCTCACGCCTGTCACCATCACCGACAGGATCAAGCCCATCTCCGTGGCCTCCTGCCTGCCACAGCCGGGGACCACCTGCACCACGTCGGGATGGGGAGCCACCACCTCCCCTGAAGGTACCCGAGTGGCTCCGGGGGCTCTGATGGGGGTCTTGGGGGTTCTTATGGAGGTTTAGGGGGTTCTTATGGAGGTTTAGGGGGTTTTTATGGAGGTTCAGGGGGTTCTTACGGAGGTTTAGGGGGTGCTTATGGAGGTCTAGGGGGTTCTTATGGAGGGTTAGGGGGTTCTTATGATGGGGATATCAGAGTCATCTTGGTGCCTTGCTCCATCTCCTCTTATGGAGATATGGGCCCCTTCATGGGGATCCGTGTGTCCTTATGGAGATCTGGGTCCACCCATGGCCATTTGGGTCCCCTCATGGCCATTTGGGTCCCGTTTTGGTCACCTGGGACATATGGGTTCCCTTATGACCATCAGGGTCCCCCCATGACTACCTGCACCCCTTTATGCCCCCCCAGCCCATTCACTACCACCCAAGCTCCCACCACCCCCACCTCACCCCCCCTCCCCATGTCCCCCTTTTCATCCCCCCAGCCCCACGTTGGGCCCCCAGCAGACCCCATCCCACCACACTGGGTGCCACCTTTGGGTGGGCTTTGGCTGCTCTGGGGCACAGCTGCTGCCGGTGGCCGGGTCCATCTCCTTTGGTCTCTTTCTTCTCCTCCCCTCCCTCTGTTCTTTGTCCCTTTGTGTCCCACCCCAGTCACTTACCCGGACGTCTTGCAGTGCGTCAACGTCACCATCTTCTCCACGGCTGAATGTCACCGCCTGTACCCTGGCTCCATCACCGACAACATGCTCTGCGCCGGCAGCCTCCAAGGTGGGAGGGACTCGTGTCAGGTACGGAGCAGAGCCCCTTGGACCAGCAGGAACCAGCACCATGGCCTCCTGAGGTCCATCTCCATGGGCATTTTGAGGTCCATCCCCATGGGCATCTTGAGGTCCATCTCCATGGGCACCTTGAGGTCCATCTCCATGGCCTCCTGCGGTCCATCTCCATGGGCATTTTGAGGTCCATCCCCATGGGCATCTTGAGGTCCATCTCCATGGGCACCTTGAGGTCCATCTCCATGGCCTCCTGCGGTCCATCTCCATAGCCTCCTGAGGTGCATCTCCATGGGCATCTTGAGGTGCATCTCCATGGGCATCTTCAGGTCCACCTTGATGTCCTATTGAGGTCCATCTCCATGGCCTCCTGAGGTGCACCTCCATGTACATCCTGAGGTCCATCTCCATGTGCATCCTGAGTTCCATCTCCATGGGCATCTTGAGGTGCATCTCCGTGGGCATCTTGTGGTGCATCTCCATAGGCATCTTGAGGTCTACCTCCATGGCCTCCTGAGGTCCATCTCCATGGGCATCCTGAGGTCTATCTCAGCATCCTCTTGGGCAGTGGTGGTCAACTTAGGGCTGGTTTTCAAGGTCTGACCCTCAGGTGAAGCTCATGGCAGCCTCCCGTTGAGTTGGGCAACTCAATGGCCACTCACCCCAAGGGGACTTGCAGAAGCCAATGGCAGATCATCAACCCAACAGGAGTTGCCCAACTCAACGGGGGCAGTTGACCCAGCCGCTTGCCCACGTTGGAGTTGACCAACCCAATCCAACCCCACATTGGAGCTCACCCAATGAAGGCCAACCCCATGGGGCTGACGCCACGTTTCTCCCTAGGGTGACTCTGGAGGACCCCTGGTTTGCAACAGGAGCCTCCAAGGGATCGTGTCTTGGGGCATGGAGAAGTGCGGGCAGCCCAAGCGCCCCGGCGTCTACACCAAGGTCTGTAGATATGCCCAATGGATCCACCAGACCATGAAGGACAACTGAGCTCCAAGCGCCACTGTTTGGGGGGGGGGCGGAAAGGAGCATGGGGCCACCAGAAGCTGTGGGGTGAAGCTGCTGAGACGTGGGGTGGGAGGAGAGCAGAAATTAAAGCCTTTGTGATGGTCATTTTGGTCCTTTCAAGCTCACGGTGATGGGGTAACCACCAGCTTCCCAGCCATCATCTGCCCTGGGTCGTGGTGGCACCAAGGATGTCGTGGTGGCCAAAGGGGCTCCAAGCCATAGAGAGGTTGGGCAACACAAACAGGGTCCATGTCCTAGGAGATGCCCAATAGGAATGAAGAACCCAACAAGGGGCATCCAGCCAATGAGGGTCAACCCAATGGGGGTCACCCATTCATTGGACAACCCAGCAGGGGTCACCCATACATTGGTCAGCCCAACGGGAGTCACCCATGCATTGGTCAACCCAACGGGGGCCACCCATTCATTGGTCAGCCCAACAGGGGCCACCCATTCATTGGTCAACCCAACGGGGGTCATCCATTCATTGGTCAACCCAATGGGTGTCATCCATTCATTGGTCAGTCCAAGAGGGGTCACCAGTTCATTGGTCAACCCAACGGGGGTCATCCATTCATTGGTCAGCCCAACAGGGGTCATCTATTCATTGATCAACCCAACGGGGATCATCCATTCATTGGTCTACCCAATGGGTGTCATCCATTCATTGGTCAGTCCAAGAGGGGTCACCAATTCATTGGTCAGCCCAACAGGGGTCATCCATTTATTGGTCAGCCCAACGGGTGTCATCCATTCATTGGTCAGTCGAAGAGGGGTCACCAATTCATTGGTCAACCCAACGGGGGTCAGCCAATGGTCAAGGAGAAGATGTCACCATTGGCTGAGCTCTTCTTCAGATCTCCTCAACCCGATGTGCTTCCACGCCATTGGCTGGGCTCCTCCTAAGTCCCCCCCACCTCAGCTTGGAGCTACCCCATTGACTGGACTCCTCCTAAGTCCCACCCATGCCAACCTGGGGACACGCCATTGGCTGAGCCCTATCCAAGCCCTAAACTGGCATCTCACTGGCTGAGCTCCTCTTAGGTCCCTCCTACCTCAAACTGGAGCCACCCCATTGGCCGAGCTTCTCCTAAGTCCCGCCCACCTCAACTTGGTGCCACCCCATTGGCTCCTGGTCCTGCCCCAGTGGGGGGGCGGAGCTTCCCCCTCTGCAGCCAATCACAGCGGGGGCTGGTGTGCCCTTGCTGAGGCCCCTAAAGCCTCATTAGCGTTAATGAGCCATCCCATAATAGGCGCCCAGCCCCACACCCAGGGAGAGGCCTTAATCCGGCCTTAATGGGGCAGCACCCGCCCCACACGTCGCCCCATAGACAGCCACAGGGACCTGCTGTGACCTATAGATGGACCATGGGGACCTTCTTCACCCCATAGCTGGACACAAGGACCTGCTTCACCCCATAACTGACCCCTATGGTAGCCTCTATCAGCTCATAATTGAGCCCATTGGCACCCCATAAGTGACCCCATTGGCACCCCGTAACTGTCCCCCATGATCCCCCCACTATGGCCGCCCCATCATTACCCCATGGCCACCCCATTGTCACCCTATAACCAAGCCCATTGTTACCCAATAACCCCCCTATAGCAACCCCTTTGACACCCTACAGCCAACCCCACTAACCCCATTACTCCCATTGCCCCCCACTACCCCCCATTGCCCCACAGCCTCCATATGAACAAGTGGGGGAGGGGTGGGAATGCTTCACCTGCCCCCCCACCAAGGTCTCATTAACGACCCCGTTAATCATTAACCGGAGCCTTAATGAGCCCCAATGGGCCCCGACCCCCCCCCAGACCCACAATGGCTGCACCTGGAGCCCCCCCCCTGCTACTGCTGCTGCTGCTGCTGCTGCCCCCCATGGGTGCAACCGGTAAGGGTGGCTTTGGGTGCTCTATGGGGGTTCTTTGGGTCCTCTATGGGGCTTATGGGTGTCCTTTGGGTGCCATATGTGGGCTATGGGGGTCCTTTGGGTGCCATACGGTGGCTGTGGGGGTCCTTTGGGTGCTCTATGGCGGTTACGGGGGTCCTTTGGGTGCTCTATTGGGTGTTATGGGGGGGGCTTTGGGGGCTATGAGGGTCCTTTGGGTGCTCTATGGAGCTCCTTTGGGTGCCATATGGGGGTTATGGGGGTCCTTTGGGTGCTCTATGGGGGGATTTGGGGGGCCTTTGGGTGCTCTATTGGCTGTTATGGGGGGGCCTTTGGGTGCCATATGGGGGTTATGAGGGACCTTTGGGTGCTCTATGGGGGGATTTGGCAGCCATGTTTGGTTATGGGATGCCCCATAGCAGGCTATGGGGTGCCCCTCCTCCCATTACCCCCCTTAATGACCTCATCCATATTCCCCCCCCATAGCTCCTCAATGGGGAGGCCGCATCCTGGGGGGCTCCCCATGCCCCATGGGGGGCCATGCGGGGCTCGTGCTGCTGCTGTACTTTGGCTCCCCCTACTGTGGGGGGGCGCTGCTGGGACCCCAGTGGGTGCTGAGCGCAGCGCATTGTGAGGCCAGGTCAGGGCTATGGGGCAATGGGGGTAATGGGGGCAATGGGGGTAATGGGGGTAATGGGGGCAATGGGGGCAATGGAGGCAATGGGGGCAATGGGGGTAATGGGGGCAATGTGGGTAATGGGGGCAATGGGGGGCAATGGGTGCAATGGGAGTAATGATGGCTACGGGGGCAATGGGGGTCAATGGGGATCAGTGGGGATCAATGGGGGGCAATATGGATCAATGGGGATCAATGGAATCAATGGGCATCAATGGGATCAGTGGGGGTCAATGGGGATCAATGGGGATCAATGGGGGCAATGGGGATCAATGGGGATCAATGGAGGTCAATGGGGGCAATGGCTCCCCTGTCCCCGCAGCCACATCCAGGTCCTGGCTGGTGCCCACAGCCTCTCGGCCTCCTCGGGCCAGGAGCAGTTCTCAGCGGCCGTGGCCTCCATCGCCCACCCCGGCTTCGGCTCCGGCAGCCGCGGCCATGACCTGATGCTGCTGCGCCTGGAGCCCCCCCTCAACCTCTCCAGCGCCATCCAGCCCCTGCCCCTGCCCCACGCCCCTGCCGACACCGGCGCCAACTGCACCGTCATGGGCTGGGGCACCACCACCAGCCCCCAGGGTACTGGGGGGCAGTGGCAAGGGGTTGGAGACCCCCATTGGGTTGGGTGGTGGCATCTACAAGGGGTTGGAGACCCCCATTGGGTTGGGTGGTGGCATCTACAAGGGGTTGGAGACACCCATTGGGTTGGGTGGTGGCATCTACAAGGGGTTGGAAACCTCCATTGGGTTGGGTGGTGGCATCTACAAGGGGTTGGAGACCCCCATTGGGTTGGGTGGTGGCATCTACATGGGGTTGGAAACCTCCATTGGGTTGGGTGGTGGCATCTACAAGGGGTTGGAGACCTCCATTGGGTTGGGTGGTGGCATCTACATGGGGATGGAGACCTCCATTGGCCAATGGGTGGTGGCATCTACAAGGGGTTGGAGACCTCAAGTGCACTGGGTTGGGTGGTGGCATCTCCATGGAGACAGGACCCAATGGCCAATGGGTGATGGAGGTGGCATCTCCAAGGCTTCCCCCATCCCCTCCTGCCCCCAGAGACCTTCCCAGACACCGTCCAATGCCTCAACGTCTCCGTGGTTGACGGCACTGAGTGCAGCTCTGTCTACGGCTCCCAGGTGACGCAGGACATGGTGTGCGCCGGGGCCAATGCCGGAGGCAAGGACTCCTGCCAGGTACCCCCATAATCCCCCATGGCCCCCTCTGCCCCCTAGCCAAGCTCCTCTCATGGCCCCTTCTCTGTCCTAGGGTGACTCCGGGGGGCCCCTCATCTGCAATGGGGTCCTCCAGGGCATTGTCTCATGGGGGGACCACCCCTGCGGGCAGCCGGGGCGGCCGGGGGTCTACACCCGGGTGTACAACTACGTGCCCTGGATCCTGGAGAGCATGGGGGAGGCCTGAGCCCCACGCCTCCCGCATGGGAGCCACCACGGAACCCATCAAGGACCATCTGATCCCACCATGGAGCCATGGAAGCCACCATAGATCCAATAGAGACCATGTCATCCCACTATGGAAGGCTCCATAGACCCAACAGAGACCATCTCGTCCCATTATGGAATCCACCATAGAACTCATCATCTCATCCCACTATGGAGCCATGGAACCCACCATAGAACCCCAATAAATCCCCCCCAGCATCTCTAAGGCATCTCCTGCCCCCAGAACAGGCAGAAATGACCTAAATCAGGCAGAAATGACCAAAATTGGGCACAAATGACCCAAAATCAAGTAGAAATGACCCCAGTCAGGCAGAAAAGACCCAAGTTGGGCAGAGTTGGGCAAAATCAGACAGAAATGACCCCAAACTGGACAGGAATGACCCAAATTGGGCAAAACTAACCCCCAAATCAGACAAAATTGACCCCCAATCACACAAATGATGTAAAATTGGGCAAAACTGACCCAAAATTAGGTCGCAATGACCCAAAATTCAGCACAATTGACCTAAAATCGGTATAAATGACCCCAAATTGAGCAAAGTTGACCCAAAATTGGCCAGAATTGACCCAAACTAATCCCAAAGCAGCTCATCACTGGTTCAAGGGGCAGGGGGGAGCAATTCCCACCTAATTCCCACCTTCCCCCCCCAGTTCCCAGCCCTTTTCCTGCCCCATATCCCATGGGCTCCCTGGGGCTGAGTCACGGGGCACAGCAGCGTTATGGGGCATTAGGAGGGGGGTAATTAGTGATGGTGGGTAATTAGAGCCATCAATGGGGCCGGAGGGGCAGGGAGGAGCCGCGTTGGGATTTGGGAGCATTCCCGCGTCCCGGATCCCGCCGCCTCCTCCCCAAAGCTCCTGGGATCGAGGCTGGGTTGGAATGGGAGGCACTGGCCTGCTGGGGGGGGGGGACACCAAGACTCTATCGCGATATCCCAGTGTTCATCCCGACATCGATCCCAGCATCCCAAATTCCCAATGTCCATTCCGTCCATGGCGACATCCATGGCAATCTCCATCCCATCCGTTGCATTCACCTCCGTGTCTATCCCAACATCCATCCCTATCCCAGCATCCATCCCAATACCTATCCCGTCCAATCCATCCCAAGATCCAAGCCAACATCCACCCCATCCATGGCAACCATCCCGCCTATCCTAACACCCATCCCAACATCCATGTGATGTCCATCTCGTCCATCCCAAGCTCCACCTCATCCATCCCAACCCTTCCATCCACGCCACCATTCATCCCACCCAACCCAACATCCATTCCAACACATACCCAAACATCCATCCCATCTACCCCAGTGTCTACCCAACATCCATCCCAACATCCATTTTCAACATCCATCCCAACATCCCATTGGACATCCCATCATCCATCCCGATGTCCATCCCATCTCTACACCCAACACAGCATCTCATGGTGCACCCCATCATCCCGATGTCCATCCCCTCATCCCAGCTCCATCCCATGGTCCACCCCAAAACCCATCCCATCATCCCGTGGTCCATCCCTTGCTCCTCCCCCCGGGTGGAGCCGTTGGCACAAAAGCCATCCCCAACAAGCTGGGACACGCCAGGACACGCCAGGACACGGCACGGACACGGCAAGAACACGCCAAGGACACACCAGGGATAGAGGGTGACATGGGGGGGCCATGGGGGTGGATAAAGGGCAGGATAAGGGTGGGATATGGGGAAGGGGAGAGAGGGAAGAGGAGGAAGGAATGAGGAAGGAAGGAGGAGGAAGAGGAAGAGGGAAGTGGTGTAAGGAGGAAGGAGGAAGGGATGGGGAAGGAAGGAGGTGGGATGGAGGGGGATGAAGGGGGGATGGAGGAGGATGAAGATGGGGTGAAGGGGGATGAAGGGGGATGAAGGGGGATGGAGGAGGATGGAGAGGAATGAAGGGGGATGGAGGGGGATGGAGGGAGATGAAGGGGGATGAAGGGGGATGAAGTGGGGAAGGAGGTGGGATAAAGGGGGTTTGCTGGGATACATGGACACAGGCAGGACCCCATTCACCCTTCCGTGTGTCCCCCCCAGGACCATGGAGCTGCTGCCACTGAGCCTGGTCCTGCTGCTGATGGGTACAGACGTGTCCCCATATCCCAAATCCCGTATCCCAAATCCCATACCCCATATCCCATATGCTATATCCCATATCCCAAACCCCATATCCCATATGCCATACCCCATATCCCATGTCCCATATCCCAAATCCCATGTCCCATATTCCATGTCCCATACCCCATGTCCCATATCCCAGGAGGAGCCAGCGGGCAGGATGAGGACAGGATCATCGGGGGGTATCCCTGTGTCCCCCATTCCCAGCCATGGCAGGTCTACATCTACAGCCCCGTGCGCTGTGGTGGGATCCTCCTCAGGGACAACTGGGTCCTCTCGGCTGCCCATTGCAACAGCAGGTGGGGATATGGGGATATGGGCTATGGGGTATGGAGTAAGGGATAGCGGGTATGGAGTACGGGATATGGGATGTGGGCTATGGGGTATGGGATATGGGGTATGGAGTATGGGATATGGGATGTGGGCTATGGAGTATGGGATAGGGGGTATGGAGTACGGGATATGGGATGTGGGCTATGGGGTATGAGATATGGGGTATGGGATGGGGACACATCCCATGGACATATGCATGAGGAGATGGGACAACCCTGCCTGTGGGGACACCATAGGGGGTGAGATGGGACCGTCCCCGTGTCCCCACATTTCCCACCTTCCTCCCTGTATCCCACGTCCCCACATCCCATATCCATGGCCCCACATCCATGGCACCCCATCCCACATCCATGGCGCCCCATCCCACATCCATGGTCCCACACCCCACATCCATGGCGCCCCATCCCACATCCATGGTCCCACACCCCACATCCATGCCCCCGCATCCCACATCCATGCCCCCCCATCCCATATCCATGCCCCCCTATCCCATATCCATGGCTCCATAGGGGTATCCGCCTACGCCTGGGCGAGAACGACCTCCAGCAGCAGGAGGGGACGGAGCAGAACCGCCTGGTGGCCAAGGCCATTCCGCACCCAGCCTTCAACCCCACCACCCTGGACAACGACCTCCTGCTCCTCAAGCTGGACCGACCTGTGGGGCTGGGCCGCACCGTGCGGCCCCTGGCCCTGCCCCGCTCCTGCGCCCCCCCTGGCACCACCTGCCTGGTCTCGGGATGGGGAACCGTCACCACCCCACAGGGTGAGCTGAGCCGGGAAGTCAATGGGGGCCCATAGGGAACCTGTAGTAAACCTATAGTAAAGCCATAGTAGGGCTGCAGTAAGGCCCTCCCAGCACCACCTGCCTGGTCTTGGGCTGGGGAACCGTCACCACCCCCCAGGGTAAGCTGGGAAGTCAATGGGGGCCCATAGGGACTCTGTAGTAGACCTGTAGTAAATCTATAGTAAACCTATAGCAGACCTTCGGTAAGCCCCCCCAGTGCCATCTGCCTGGTCTTGGGATGGGGAACTGTCACCATCCCCCAGGGTGAGCTGGGAAGTCAATGGGGGCCCACAGAGACCCTGTAGTAGACCTGTAGTAAACCTATAGCAGACCTTTCTGTAAGCCCCCCCAGTGCCATCTGCCTGGTCTTGGGATGGGGAACTGTCACCATCCCCCAGGGTGAGCTGGGAAGTCAATGGGGGCCCACAGAGACCCTGTAGTAGACCTGTAGTAAACCTGTAGCAGACCTTTCTGTAAGCCCCCCCAGTGCCATCTGCCTGGTCTTGGGATGGGGAACTGTCACCATCCCCCAGGGTGAGCTGGGAAGTCAATGGGAGCCCACAGGGACCCTGTAGTAGACCTGTAGTAACCCCCACCCGCTACCATCGGCCTTGTTTAGGGCTGGGGAACCATCACCACTCCCTACAAGTAGCCTGTAGGTGATGGCCAACCTAGCAGTAACCTCTCCGTAACCTCTCGCTGGCCTAGGAGCAACACCAGGCCTTGGGTTGAACTCTGAGTAACCTATGAGTAACCTCATAGTAGACCCCAGAGCACCCCCTTTGACCCCCCCAATGCCCACAGTGACCCTGCCCCGGCACCTGATCTGCGCCTACGTGGACATCCTGCCCGACGCCACCTGCCGCCGGGCCTACCCTCAGCGCGTGACTCCCAACATGCTTTGCGCAGGGGTGCGCAACCAGCGCATCGACTCCTGCCAGGTACCTGGGGGGGGGGACACCCCAAAAGCACCCAACCCCAAATCCTCACCCCCCCCAGCTCAACCTCTTCACCCCAAACTACCATGGTGGCCCCCACCCCCATGTGCCTCTCAACCCAAGGACCTTCTTCTCCACCAATGGGGCACCCAGAAGCATCCCTGACCCCAAATCTGGGGTGTTCCCCATCTAACTATGGGATGTCCTCCCCCCTAGGGTGACTCTGGGGGGCCCCTGTCC
Source organism: Pezoporus flaviventris (assembly GCF_033815535.1). NCBI lineage: Eukaryota > Metazoa > Chordata > Aves > Psittaciformes > Psittacidae > Pezoporus > Pezoporus flaviventris. The sequence goes on along the minus strand of NW_026892839.1, from coordinate 92,668 downwards.
TGCAATGGGACCCTCCAGGGCATCGTGTCCTGGGGGCTGCAGACCTGTGCCCTGCCCGGGCGCCCCGGGGTCTACACCCGCGTCTGCAACTACGTGGGATGGATTGAGAACACCATGAACCGCAACTAAGACACGCCAAGGACACGGGACATGGAGCTGGACCGCTCTAGACCACAACTACATGGAGCTGGGCCACCAGAGACTATGAGTAGGGACATAATGACATGGATAAGGACCATCATGGGCACTATGGACTATGAGCAAGGACATAAGGACGTGGATCTAGACCATCCTAAGCCACCATTGACCACAACTAGGGCCACACATGGAGATGGACCGCTACGGACTATGAGCAGGGACATAAGGACATGGATAAGGACCACCACAGATCGCTATAGAGTATAAGCAGGGCCATAAACACATGGATAAAGACCATCATGGGCTCTATGGACTATGAATAGGGACATAAAGACACGGATAAGGACCATCATGATCACTATGGAGCATGAGTAGGGACATAAAGACATGGATCTGGGCCATCATGGGCACTACAGACTATGAGTAAGGACATAAGGACATGGATAAGGACCATCATGGACCATTATGGACTACGAGCAAGGACATAAGGACATGGATCTGGACCATTCTAAGCCACCATTGACCACAACTACAGGCCACTATGGACTATGAGTAGAGACACAAGAACGTGGGTAAGGACCATCATGAACTATCAGTAGGGACATAAGGACACAACAGATCACTACGGACTATGAGTAGTGACATAAAGACACGGACAAGGACCATCATGGGCACTATGGACTATGAGCAAGGACATAAGGACATGGATCTGGACCATCCTGGGCCACCATTGACCACAATTACAGCCATACATGCAGCTGGCCCCCCATGCGCTATGAGTAGGGACACGAGGACACAGACTTGGGTCACACCATGGACCACCACAGGCCACTGTAGACCACAGGCAGGGACACATGGACATAGACCTGGACCACCATGGACTTGGACCACCACAGACCACATCCTTGGGCCACCACAACGCAGGTGTGGAGGACACGGCCCACGACAGGGACACAACAGAGGGGGGAGGACCAATAAAGCAGGAGCAAAGCCAACATTGAGCCCATCTCCATGGCCCATCCCAGCACCCCCAGGAGGCCCAGGCACAGTCCTGGGGGGCCCAAACCATCCTGAGATGCATCTTGATGGGCTTCTCCATTGACGTCTTTATTGAAAGGGGGAGATGGAGACAGAGCCCCCCAGGAGGGGACATCAAGGGGGTGGTTGGAGATGACCTCAAGTGGTGGCCACCTCAAACAGGGGGAGTAGAAGGGGAGGAGGAGTGTGATGGTGGAGGACCAAGGCAGCCGCATGGCCACCTCCAGGTCTCCACCCGATTGGCTAACCCCCTCTTCCCCCCAGCCACGTGACCCCCACTGAGCTCCCCCCAACCAACCAATGAGACGAGGCCACAGCTCAACCTGCACCAGTCCTGAGCGAGACCACGTGGAACGGGCACAATCAGGGCCACGTTTGGTCGAGCGAAGCCTTGGAGAAGCCACCTGAGATGTGGTGGAACCCATAACCTACGTCCTCACCTCCCCTGCTTCCATCTCCTCCCATTGGGATCAGAAAGTTCCTTCCCCCCCACCCCTGCCACCAAAAGCAGCTCCAAAGGGCCCCCCATTGACCTGCAGCTGCAGGAGGTGGTGGTGGTTACATGGTGCTGGGGGTGCTGGGTGCTGGGGGGGTGTGGAAATTGGTCTCCTTGAAAACGAACCAGGAGCTGCCGAGCCAAAGAATGAGGTTGAGGAAGCCGAAGACCTGGAGGGGAGGAAGGGGATGAAGGTGAAGCTCCTCAAGAGACTCCACCAAGAAGGACCCCAGAAGGGTCCCCGTTGTGCCCCCACTGCAGCACCCACCACAGAGACGTTGAGGGTGCCCATGGGGGTGGTGGTGTCGCGGCTGCAGATCACAGCCGGGGGGTGGCAGTAGGGCAGGGGAGCCGCCACTGAGGCCTTGACGTCCGTCAGCGCCTTGGCCCAGGCCGAGGAGGCCACCAGCCACAGGAAGGAGAAGGCAGCGGTGGCCAGGAAGTCCTATGGGAGACACGGCAGAGGTCAGGGGGTGGGCACCAAATCCCATGGGATAGAGGTGGGAAGAGGAGGGACGTGGTGGACACCAAGTGTTATGGAGCCTGGGGGTCCACAGGACCATGGTGCTAGGCCCCCAAGCACGGCAGGACCCCAAAAGCGAACGGCCAAGCCTTACCCTGTGTCCTGTCCATGGCAGCAGAAGGAAAGAAGGACAAAGGAGGGTTACGGCCCAACCCCAATGTCCCACCTCCATGTCCCATCCCACCACTGGGACCTCCCAAGGGACTGGAGGATGATGGGAGCAATGGGGGGGCTCAGGGGTATGGAGCTGGGGGGCAAGGAGGTGGGGGCTGGCCAATGGGAGGGCAGGAGAGGACCGAAGGAGTGGATGGAGAAGACCAAGGTGGGTGGATGGTGATTGGATGGATGGGTGATGGATGGCTGGTGGCTGGACGGTGGATGAGAGGGTGGAGGACACGATGGATGGTGACTGGACGATGTGGGAGATCAGGAGATGGTGACTGAATGAATGCATGGTGGTTGGATGAAGGCAGGATGATGGTGGATGGTGACTGGTTGGATGGATGAAGGTTGGACGATGATTGGATGGATGGATGGATGAAAATAGGACGATGCTGGAGGGTCATTGGTTGGATGGATGATGGTTGGATGATTGAATGAATGGATGGTGGTTGGATGAAGGAGCAATGATGTTAGATGGTGACTGGCTGGACGAATGGACATTGGATGATGACTGGATGGATGGATGGTGGCTGGATGAAGGCAGGATGATGTTAGATGGTGACTGGTTGGACGGATGGACATTGGATGATGACTGGATAGATGGATGGTAGCTGGATGAAGGCAGGATGATGTTAAATGGTGACTGGTTGGACGGATGGAGATTGGATGACGGTCGGATGACGATGGATAAAGATCAGATAACGATTGGACGGACAGACGGCGGTCGGATGGCGAATGGATGACGCTGGATGGCCGAAGAACCCCCAACAACCCCACCCCCATTTGCCCCCCTCTCCCCACGGCCAGGACTCACCCCCAGGGGCAGCTTCCCCCCGGCGCCGCGGTAGAGGTGGAGGTAGCCCAGGTAGAGCAGGAGGGCGCCCAGGCTGTACAGGAAGGAGAAGACGGCCACGACCACGAAGAACTGGGCCGAGGACGAGAAGTCCCCGACCAGGTGCACGTCCCTGGCCCACGTCCGGTTGCACAGCGCAGTCAGGGAGGGCGTGAAGGTGGCCAGGTTCAGCCTAGGGTGGCAAAAGGGGCTCCGAGGGGGGCTCCTCCAAGACAGGGAGCTCCTGGGGCTCCCCACAGGAGCAAACCCAGCTGGGCTGAGGGAGCTCCATGGGGCAGCCTGGGGCTGCAGGCATCTGCTACCCCATGGTGCACGTGGAGGGAAGGATGGGGGGGATGAAGGTGGGAGTTGGGAATGGGGGTGGGACTGGAAACAGGGATCGAGGTGGGATTGAACGTAGGGATTGAGCTGAGGATCCAGGTGGGAATAGGGAATGGAAATGGGAATGGCGATGGGGTCAAGGTGGGATTGAACGTAGGGATTGAGGTGAGGATCCAGGCGGGAATAGGGAATGGAAGAGGGAATGGCGATGGGGTCAAGGTGGGATTGAACGTAGGGATTGAGGTGAGGATCCAAGCGGGAATAGGGAATGGCGATGAGGTCAAGGTGGGGATGGGGATGAGGTCCCGCCCCCTCCCTCCCCGCAACCAATCAGTGTGGGGGCATGGCCTCACCGGAAGGGGTAGGCGAAGGGGGCGCTGACGGAGATATTGGGGCTGCCGGCGCAGCTCAGGTGGAAGCTGACGGAGCCCTGGAAGCCCCCGAGGGTGGCGAAGGCGAAGACGGAGAAAAACTGCGGGAAAAGTGGGGAAAAGTGGGAATTCTGGTCCCAAATCCTGCCTGGAATGGGGTTCCCCCCGGAAACGGGGAAAAATGAGCCAAAAATGGGGTTTTGGGGGTCAAAATGAGCAGGGGAAAAGGTTAAAGGTGGGAAACCCAAGAAAAAGGGGGAACTCTGGCCCCAAATCCTGCCTGGAATGGGGCTCCCATCCCGTTCCTCTCCTGTTCCCTTTCCCATCCTGTCCCCGTTCCCATTCCCATCCCATCCCCGTTTCCATTCCCATCCCGTTCCCGTTCCCATCCTGTCCCCGTTTCCGTTCCCATCCCCGTTCCCATCCCGTTCCTGTTCCCTTCCCCATCCCGTACCCATCCCCGTCTCCATCCCATTCCCATCCCCGTTCCCACCCCCGTTGCCATCCTTGTTCCCATCCCGTTCCCATCCTTGTTCCCATCCCGTTCCCATCCTTGTTCCCATCCCGTTCCCATCCCCGTTTCCATCCCGTTCCCAACACCGTTCCCATCCCCGTTCCCGTTCCCATCCCCGTTCCCGTTCCCATCCCCGTTCCCGTTCCCATCCCGTTCCCATCCCCGTTCCCGTTCCCATCCCCGTTCCCGTTCCCATCCCCGTTCCCGTTCCCATCCCCGTTCCCATCCCCGTTCCCGTTCCCATCCCCGTTCCCGTTCCCACCCCCTGCAGGGCCCGGATCAGCCCCAGCGGTTCTCGGGCCGGGCCCAGGTCCCACCGCGGAGCCGCCATCTTCCCCGCACCGCCTCGGAAGTGACGTCAGGGCGGCGGGAAAGGACGGGACGTCATTTGAATACGAAGCCACGCCCCCAGTCGCTCAGCAACAGCTCATTTACATGCGTGGCCACGCCGGATCACCCCACGACAACTCATTTGCATTCCCGGACACGCCCCCTCAGGCAGGCCCCTCCTATTATCACGCACGTTCGCAGCGACCAATCCGTTCAAGCGCTGTTTATTGACGTCATTTGCAAGGCACCGCCCACAACGTGCGCTCCGTTCGCATGGCGCGCCAGAAACCCCCGCCTCCCTCATGACATCACACACAAAGTAGCCAATGAGCAGCACGGAGGAGCGTGGCTCCTCCCCACCCTTGGGAAAGGCCGCGGGGGCCCACTCCCGCCCTGGGTCCTAATGCAGCCCCTTCGCAGCGTGGGCCCCTCAGCCACCCCCCAAGTGCCCCAATGACCCCACAAGTGCCTCCTGCTGCCCCCTAACTGCCCCAATGACCCCACAGCTGCCCCCCAAGTACCTCCAGCTGCCCCATACCTGCCCCAATGATGCCACAACTGTCCCCCAAGTGCCCCCAATCACCCCATAACTGCCCCAATGACCTCACAACTGCCGCCCAAGTTCCTCCTGCTGCCCCATAACTGCCCCAATGATTCCCATCTCTGCCCCCCAAGTGCCCCATCAGAAGTCCCAGATGTTGAGGGCCCCCCTGGCCCGCCCCAGCCCCACGACCCTCTTGCGCACGCTCCGGCCCCCGGCCCCCACCACCTCCACCTCCACCCCTGCCCGGGGGTCCACAGCCTCACGCACCCCGGCCCCATGGCCACGGGCCCTGCAAGCGCACTCCCCATTGCCCCCACGGCCGCCATGGCCAACAGCCCCATAACCATCACCTTTATGGTCCCCGGCCGCGTAACCATCGACCTTATGGCCACCAGCCCTACAACTACAGCCCCCATCCTTATGCTCATTACCCCTATGAATACCATCCCCATAGCCGCCATCCCCATAGCCTTTATGGCCCCCATAACCATCACCCCTATGGCCCCCATCCCCACAGCCCCCATCCCCATAACCTTTATGGTCCCCATAACCGTCACCCCTACGGCCCCCATCCCCACAGCCCCCATCCCCATAACCTTTATGGTCCCCATAACCGTCACCCCTATGGCCCCCATCCCCACAGCCCCCATCCCCATAACCTTTATGGTCCCCATAACCGTCACCCCTATGGCCCCCATCCCCACAGCCTTTATGGCCCCCATCCCCACAGCCTTTACGGCCCCCAGCCCCACAACCACAGCCCCCCCCAGCCCCATCCCCAGGGCCCCACGCCCGCCCCATCACCTCCTCCATCGCCCTCTTGCCCAGCGCCACCCTCGGCCGCCCGCTCTGCAGCGCCCCCTGCAGGACGCACGCCTTGCACAGCCCCTGGCTGGACGCGAACCCGCACCGCGCGCACGCGCAGAGCGGCCGCCGGGGGGCGCGCGCGTCCCCCGCCACCGGCAGGCGCCGCCCCGAGTGCCCGAGCGCGGGAACGGCGGCCGCGCGCGCCGCCTCCAGGCCCTTGAGCAGCGCCCGCGCGTGCCCGCGGAAGGCGCGCGCCGCGTACGCGCACTCGGTGCTGACGTAGCGCAGGCGCCGGAAGTGCGCGTACAGCACGATCTCCTTCTCGCACGCGTGCCGCAGCGGCTTGCACCGGGGCACCGGCGGCCACGGCGCGGGCACCGGGGGGGCCTTCCGGGGGGGGCCTGACCTGGTCTCTATGGGGCCTGAGCTGGTCTCTATAGGGCCTGGGGTGGCGTCTGTGGGGCCTGAGCTGGTCTCTATAGGGCCTGGGGTGGTCTCTATGGGGCCTGGGGTGGCCTCTGTGGGGCCTGAGCTGGTCTCTATAGGGCCTGAGCTGGTCTCTATGGGGCCTGGGGTGGCGTCTGTGGGGCCTGAGCTGGTCTCTATGGGGCCTGGGGTGGCCTCTGTGGGGCCTGAGCTGGTCTCTTTAGGGCCTGGGGTGGCGTCTGTGGGGCCTGAGCTGGTCTCTATAGGGCCTGGGGTGGTCTCTATGGGGCCTGGGGTGGCCTCTGTGGGGCCTGAGCTGGTCTCTATAGGGCCTGAGCTGGTCTCTATGGGGCCTGGGGTGGCGTCTGTGGGGCCTGAGCTGGTCTCTATAGGGCCTGGGGTGGCGTCTGTGGGGCCTGGGGTGGCGTCTGTGGGGCCTGACCTGGTCTCTATGGGGCCTGGGGTGGCGTCTGTGGGGCCTGAGCTGGTCTCTATAGGGCCTGGGGTGGTTTCTATGGGGCCTGAGGTGGTTTTTATGGGGTCTGGGCTGCTTAGGAAGCCCATGAAGCTCAGCAGAGTGTCTATGGGGTCCTTGGGGGTGTCTATGGGGTCCTTGGAGGTGTCTGTGGGGTCCTTGGGGGTGCCTATGGGGGCCTTGGGGGTGTCTATGGGGTCCTTGGAGGTCTTCATGGGGTCCTTAGGGGTGTCTGTGGGGTCCTTGGAGGTCTTCATGGGGTCCTTGGGGGTGTCTGTGGGGCCCTTGGAGGTCTTCATGGGGTCCTTGGAGGTCTTCATGGGGTGCTTGGCGGTGTCAGTGGGGTCCTTGGTGGTATCCATGGGGCTCTTGGTGCTCCTGGAGGTCTCTGGGGGGCTCTCCGTGGGGCCAGCGCCGCCCTCCGAGGCTGTTCTCCGCAGCCGCGCCACGTCCCCACGCAGAAAATTCATCAGCAAAGTCTCGGCGATGTCGTCAGCGTTGTGCCCTGCGGGGCCGGTTCCATCCCAGTTAGATCCAGTTACAACTGGTTCCATCCCAGTTAGACCCAATTACAACCAGTTCCATCCTGGTTAGACCCAGTGACAACCAGTTCCATCCCAGTTAGACCCAACTGCAACCAGTTATGACCAGTTATAACCAGTTCCATCCCAGTTAGACCCAATTACAACCAGTTCCATCCTGGTTAGACCCAGTGACAACCAGTTCCATCCCAGTTAGACCCAACTGCAACCAGTTATGACCAGTTATAACCAGTTCCATCCAAGTTTGACCCAATCGCAACCAGTTAGACCCAGTTACAACCAGTTCCATCCCAGTTAGACCCAGTTACAACCAGTTCCATCCCAGTTAGACCCAACTGCAACCAGTTATGACCAGTTATAACCAGTTCCATCCAAGTTTGACCCAATCGCAACCAGTTAGACCCAGTTACAACCAGTTCCATCCCAGTTAGACCCAGTTACAACCAGTTCCATCCCTGTTAGACCCAGTGACAACCGTTTCATCCCAGTTAGACCCAACTGCAACCAGTTAGACCCAGTTAAAAAGTTCCATCCCAGTTAGACCCAGTTACAACCAGTTCCATCCCGATTAGCCCCAGTTAGAACGAGTTACAACCAACTCCATCCCATTCCCGTCCCCTCCCTCCCTTCTCAGTCCATCCCAGTGCCCCTCCCCGTCCCGCTCCTCACCAGTCGCGATCCAGTCAGCCCCCAGCAGCCGCGCCGCCCTCTCCAGCGCCTGCCTCCTCAGCACCCCGCAGAAGGTGCAGCGGGAGCCGGCCCCCAGCGCCGCTCCCAGCTCGTCCACGCTCCACCCGAACACATCCCGGTGCGACAGCACCAGCAGCGGGGCCCCCCCCCGGCCCTCCCGCACCGCGGCCAGCGCCGCCTCCCGGTACCCGGCGATGCCCTCGTCCACGGACACCAGCGCCAGGCGCAGCCCCAGGCGCAGCCCGAAGCGCTGCAGGAGGTGGCTCAGCACCGTGGAGTCCTTGCCGCCGGACGCGGCCACGGCCACGGTGGAGCCGGGCGCGGGGACGGGGACGCGGGAGCCGGGCACGGGGGTGATGGAGCCCAGGAACTCAGCCTCGAAGCGGAGCACGAAGCAGTCGCGGCAAAGCGGGGTCCCGCAGCGGGGACGGAGCAGGGCGGCGGGGAGGGGACACAGCTGGCAGCGAGGAGGAGGCATCGCCTGCAACAGGAACAGGGGGGACACAGCGTTAAAGGGGTGATGGGGGGGCAATAAAGGTGCATTTGGCACCCCACCCCCCCCCCTACTGCTGGCAATGGTGCCTCCCACCCCCCCAATGGCACCAATGGTCCCTCCCAGCCCCCCCACAATGGCCGTAAGGTCTCTCCCCGCCCCCCCCCCCATGGCCGTAATGGTCCCTTCCCACCCCCCCACCATGGCCGCAATGGTCTCTTCCCTCTCCCCATGGCCGCAATGGTCCCTTCCCACCCCCCCCCCCATGGCCGCAATGGTCTCTTCCCTCTCCCCATGGCCGCAATGGTCCCTTCCCTTCCCCCCCACATGGCCGCAATGGTCTCTTCCCTCTCCCCATGGCCGCAATGGTCCCTTCCCTTCCCCCCCACATGGCCGCAATGGTGCCTCCCCCCCCTCCCCCCATGGCCGCAATAGTCTCTCACACCCCAACACCCCCCCCCCCCGCAATGGTATCTCCTAGCCCCAACCCCCCCCAACCCCCTCCCGCCTCATAAATGGGCTCTTCCAACGCCTGCCCCCCCCCATTACCCGTGTCCCGTCCCCTCCGTCCCCCCCCCGCCGTTACCGGTAATGGTCCCGTCCGCCGGAGCCGCGGAGCCTCCGCATGCGCCGCTGGAGCCTTCCCGGCGTGCACCGCGCTGCGGAGGGGCATGGCCACGCCCACCAGGGAACTCGGCTGCCAATCAGAGCGCGAAGGGCGGATCCCGCATGGGTGGGGCCGGATAATTAATAGGGATGGGGTCAATAATAGCCGTAGAGTGGGAATTAATGGCCCCATTGGTTAATCAGTGCGCTCTAAGGGTAATTAATAGCCTTCCTAAGGTAATCGATGGCTTCTAGGGGTAACTAATGGCCCATAAGAATAATTAATAGCTGTCATGGGGCAATTAATGGTCTCTAAGGGTAACAAAGAGTCCTCATGGGATAATGAATGACCCCTAAGGGTAATGAATAGCCCTAAAGGAGTAATGAATAGCCTCCCATAGGGTAATTAATGGCCCCTAAGAGTAATGAATAGCCATAAATCGGTAACAAATAGCCCCCATGGGGTAATTAATGGCCCCTAAGGGTAACTAATGCCCTCAAAGGGTAACTAATAGCCCCAAGGGACAAGCTATAGCCCTAAAGAGGTAACTAACAGCCTCCACTGATGCAATTAATGTCCCCTTAGGATAACTAATCTCCCTTGGAGGATAAATAAAGGCCTCAAAGCGGTAATTGACAGCACCAAGGGGTAATTAGTAGCCCAATGGGGTAGTTAATAGCCGACAAAGAGCAATTAATAGTTCTAAGCTGTTAGTCCCAAGGGTTAATTAAGGCTCCTATGCGGTAATGAACACAACGCAAGGGGCGGAGCTTCCCGTCAGGGGGCGGGGCCTCTCCAAAAAGGGAACTAAGGGGGGAAAGGGGGGGGCGGAGTTTAGTCCACGTGACCCCATTGCCCCTCCCACTTCCCCATTGTCTACCAGGGCCGTGCCCGTGCGTCCAGCGCCATGAGTCCCCTCCCGGCTCTGCTGCTCCTGCTGCTGGGTGAGGCCACGCCCCCTTTCATAGACCACGCCCCCTCAATTAGGCTCCTCCTACTGCCCCCCACCCCCTTGGCCCCACCCACCCGGGGCAAAAGGAGCCAATGGGGTGGGAGGAGCCAATAGGGTGGGAGGAGCCAATGCGGTGGGAGGGGGAAAAGGGGTGGGAGGGGCCAATGGGGAGGGAGGAGCCAATGCGGTGGGAGGGGTTAAAGGGTTGGGAGGGGCCAAGGGAATAGGAGGAAACAATAGGGGAGGAGCCAATGGGGTGGGAGGGGCTAAAGGGGTAGGAGGGAACAATTGGGGTGGGAGGAGCAAATAGGGAAGGAGGGGCGGAGCTTTCACAGTTGTCACGTGACCACTTCCGTTTGTTCCTCCAGGATTGGCTGCTGCAGAGGGAGGTGAGGCCCACCTCCCTCAACCCCCCACCCCCTTCCGTGAGGTCACGTGTGTTGGGGGGGTGGTCAACATCTTTTCCCATGTATCCAATCAGATTGCAGCTCCTGCCTGCCGGGCCCGGGACCAATCGCAGCGCTGGTGGCCGCTGACATCATCATGACGCTGCTCATCGCGGGAGGGGCCTACTGCCTAGGGGGGCGGGGCCGGAGAGGTGGGGGCGTGGCTTGAGAGAAAGTGGGCGGGGAAGGACGAACGGGATGGGCGGGGCTTGAGGGGAGAGTGGGCGGGGTCAATCGGAATATGTGGGGCCTGTGCAGGGGGCGTGACCACTCACCAGGTGGGCGGAGCTTCCCCACCCTGAACCCTCCTCCTTTCCATCCCAGATGAGGTCAAGCCACGCCCCCCCGAGGTGGAGCCGACCTATCAGGTAAGACCAGTGAGGGGTGGGAAGGGGAAGTGGGCGGAGCTTTGCCCATATACGACGGGGCTGACTCCACCTCTACCCCTCTGCAGGAGCTCCAGGGCGCACGTGGGGACGTCTACAGCGAGCTCAGGCGATAGCCCCGCCCTCTCCTCGTCCCCCACCGACGGGACCCGGTTGCTTCCCCCCAATAAACCTCCTTTTTTTTTTGCCTCAATTTGCTCTTTTCCGCCCCATTTCCGTGTCGAGGGGGTGGAGCGCGCTGCGTGCTCTTGACGTCATCGCCGCGCGCCGGAAGTGGGTCCTCACCCCCCCCCCCCCTCCCTCCTTTGCCATCATGGCGGCCGCGGCGGCTTCGGCAGCGGTCGCGGCTCCAGCGGCAGGGCCCGGGCCTGGTCCCGGAGCTGCCGCCTCGGCCGTGAGCGGGAACGGAGCCGGCGGGAGCGGGGCGGCGGCGGCGGCGGCGGCGGGAGCGGGGCCGGCCAAGAGCGGCGAGGAGCGGCTGAAGGAGATGGAGGCCGAGATGGCGCTGTGAGGGGCCGAGGGGCGGGGCTGCCATGGCAACGGGGGCGGAGACGGGGAAAGAGGGGTGTCGCCATGGCAACGCGGAGTGGGCGGGGCTTGAGGGAGAGGGCGGGGCTACAGGGAGCGCTTTGGGGGGGTGTGGAAGGTTCCATCGGGGGTAACGGGGGGCGATGGGCACCCCCCTGACCCGTTCTGTCCCCGCCCAGGTTCGAGCAGGAGGTGCTGGGAGCCCCCACCCCGGCTGCACCCCCAAGTAGTGGGGACCCCGCATCCGCCATGGCCGTGCCCCCCGTGACCCCCGTCCTGCGGCCCATCATTGCCACCAACACCTACCAGCAGGTGACGCACCATGGCCCCATAGGCTCCCCATACTTCTGTAGCCCTCCCATGGTTTTATAGCCCCCCTGTGGCTCCATAGTCTCCATATGGCCCCATAGCCCCCTTACTGCCCCATAGCCCCATGTCCTTTTCCATCCTTTCAGGTCCAACAGAGCCTTGAGGCTCGTGCTGCCGCTGCCGCCACCGGCCCCCCCATTGGAGCCCCCCCAGTGCCATTTGTGGGTCCAGGTCAGTGTCATCACCCCCCCCCCCCCCAAGTGTTCCCCCCCAGTGCCTTTGGGGTGACCCCAAGGTATTCAACCCGCCTCTTATGTGTGTGTCCACCCCAGCTGTGTCCCCACAGAGGCCCCCAGTGCTGAGACCGGCGTTTGTGCCCCATGTGCTGCAGCGCTCGGGTGAGGAGGAGATGCAGGGTCAATGGGGGGAGACGGTGGGGCTCAATGGGGAGGACGTGGGGGGCTCAATGGGCGCAGATGGGGGGGATCAATGGGGAGGACACGGGGGGCTCAATGGGGGGGAGATGGGGGGATCAATGGGAAGAAGATGGGGGGATCAATGGGGAGGACACGGGGGGCTCAATGGAGGCTCAGTGGGGGGGAGATCAATGGGAAGAAAATGGGGGACTCATTGGGGGTCAATGGAGGGACTGACCCCTACCCCTTGTTTCCTCTCTTGCAGGTGCCCCCCGATCTCTTTCCCTACGCCCCCCTCCTGGGGCCATCGTGGGCACCCCCCTGGGGGCCCCCCCTGCCCCTCCACTGCTGATGGCCCCACCGCTGCAGCGCCCCCCCCCCGCGCCGCTCCCTCCGCTGGGGACCCCTTTGCGGGGCCCTGCCCCTGTGAGTGGGGGAGGTCAATGGGGGGCCATGGGGGAGGGTTGTGGGGCAAATGGGATGCTAACAGTGGAGATTAATGGGAGGGATATGGGGGGTTGAGGTGGGGGATGAGGGGATTTTGGGGGTTTATGGGGGGTTTTGGGGCAATTTGGAGGGTATTGGGGTTCAGTGGGACTTGATGGGGGGGTTAAGGTGGGGTTGGAGTGAAATGGGGTTAAAAGGGGGGTTGGGGGGGAACTGGGGGGTCCGTGGAGGTAAATGGGAGGCTTAAGGGCGTGTCGGGGGGTGAATGAGGGGTTATGGGGGTCCAAAGAAGGACTCTATGGGTCTGGAGGGGATCTGTCCATTTATAACCCTGTTTTGTCCCCCCCCAACAGGTAGGAAGTGCCCCCCCCGTGACCCCGCTGACTCCGTTGGTGGCCGGGCCCCGCCCCCCCCCTCCCACCCCTTCCCCCTCCCCTTCCACAGCCCCTCCCCCCCCTTCCTCCTCCTCCTCCTCCTCTTTGGGGGTTCCGGTCGCTGCCCCCCCCCCCAAGCTGACCCCCACCGTGATCCAGGCGGCGCCGACCGTGTACCCCCCCGCGCGCAAGAGCCAGGTGGGATCTCCCTTCCGGGTGGGGTGTGGGGAGGGGAGGGGGCGTGGCTTGTGCTTAACCCCGTTTCTTCCATTCACCCAATAGGAGGAGCCGCTGCCTCCCCCAACGCGGGCGCTGCCTCCCCCCCCCATGGCGGACATTGGGCCCTGCCTGCCCTCCGGCCACGCCCACCCAGTGGCCGCGCCCACCGTGGAGCCGCGCCCCGCCCACCCGGCGCCCCGCCCCCCGCGGAGAACACGCCCCCCCGAGACGCCCTTCCTGACCCCGGATGTAAGGGGGGGGGACGAACCCTATTGGGGAGTGGGCGTGGCTATGGGGAAGGGGGTGTCGCTATAATGGGGTTTGGGGCTTATGTGAGGGCTGAATTTCATTGGGTCGGGGCGAGGCCTTGGGGTTGTGGGCGGGGCTTGTTTGGCCTTATGAGGCAGTGGAGTGTCTGATTCGAGGTACGGCTGTGGGCGGGGCTTCCTTGGGGGCGTGGCTTAACGCAGAAGGGGGTGGGGTCGTGGCGATTGGGGCGGGGCCTGGCCAATGTGGGCGGCTCAAAGGCCATTGGGGAGGGGGCTTCAGAGGAGGAGGGGCTGAGGCCTGTGCCTAAGCCCCTCCCCCTGCGCAGGTGGGGGCGGAGCCATCTCCGGAGGACAAGAAGAAGGGGCGGGGGGAGCGGCTGAAGCGCTGCATCCGCACGGCGGCCGGGAGCAGCTGGGAGGACCCGAGCCTGCTGGAGTGGGATGCGGGTATGGAGCCCTCACCCCATAGCCCCACAGCCCCAGTTGCCGGCTTTCCATGTCCCATATGCTGTGTCCCACGTCACCAGATGACTTCCGAATCTTCTGCGGGGACCTGGGCAATGAGGTGAACGACGACATCCTGGCCCGGGCCTTCGGGCGGTATCCGTCCTTCCTGAAGGCCAAAGTGATCCGGGACAAGCGCACCGGGAAGACCAAAGGATACGGATTCGTGTCCTTCAAGGATCCCAACGACTACGTGAGGGCCATGAGGGAGATGAACGGTACCGCAGGGGACGGTGGGTTGGGGTTTGGGACCCATAAGTGACTCTCCCCAGACCCATAAGTGACCCCTGGCCTCTCCCGCAGGGAAGTACGTGGGCTCACGGCCCATCAAGCTCCGGAAGAGCATGTGGAAGGACCGGAACCTGGAGGTCGTGCGTCGGAAGCAGCGTGAGAAGAAGAAGCTGGGCCTCAGATGATGATGTCAGCGCTCGGGGGGTGTGGCCTCAGCCCGAGGTGGGTGGGGTTTGGGCAAGACGAGGCAGAGCCTGTGCCGGCGTATTAAAGGTTTTGGTGTTGGAAGGGGTGTTTGGTCCTCATTTGAATAGAATTACCATAAATTAGGTTTGTTTACATACCATTAACATAGCTTCGATCTGTTTTGAATACAATTAGCTTAACAGCGGTGCTATTTGCATATAGTTGATGTAACTGTTACTGCATTTACATCTACTTAGCGTACACCCAACCCAGTTAGGCGCCCGACAGTAGAACTGTGCATGATGGGACTTGTAGCACCCGAAGCGCACTGACAATGGCACTTTATTGACCCACAAGGCATGATGGGAGGTGTAGTCCAGGCACGACTCTCACAATGGAGCGCTATGGAGGGGGGTGCAGTGCATGATGGGAGTTGTAGTCTGGCAGGCGCCATCTTAGTTCCCCATCAATGGCTCTGGTGCGGGAGGGCGGCCAGGGCGGAGTCCACAGCCCTGGGGGGGGAGGGGGGGGGGAAGGATGAGTGTAAGGGGTGGGGCTTGAAGGGCATGGGCGGGGCTTAAGGGTTTGAGGGGCAAGGCCTCACCTCAGGCTCTGCCACAGGAGGCGGCGCCGGCGCCGGAGCAGCCGCAGGATGGGATCGACCGGAGCGGCTGTGGGGCAGGAAGGGATGTATGGGACCCATAAGTGATGCCCAGACCCATAATTGATCTCTAAGACCCATAAGTGACCCACAGACCTGGGCTGTTGTCCTTCAGGGGCCGCAAAGCACCCTGGGAGCTGCTGCTGATTGGCTGCGGGGTTTCCTCAGGGTCACGTGACATCAAAGATGGCTCTTCCCGCATAGGGCTGTGGTCCTCCAATGGCAACCCCTGGTGCAAAGTATCCTGGGAGCAGTTTCTGATTGGCTGTGAGGTCTCATGGGGGTCATGTGACTTCACACGTGGCACCTGCTGCAAAAACTCATGGGAGTTGCCCTCTTTAGGCCTTGAGGGCTCACTGGAGTCAGGTGATGTCCAACATGGCTGCCCCCACAATGGCTCCTGGGAGCTGCTCCTGATTGGCTGTGGGGCCTCACAGGGGCCACGTGATCTCGAAGGTGGCTCCTGCGGCAGATGCTCACGGGAGGCCTCCCTCGTAGGCTGCAAAGCATCATGGGAGCAGCACTCCATAGGCATTGATGCCTCGCAGGGGTCACATGATGTCCGACATGGCTGCCCCCACGGCAGCTCCTGGGTGCCTCTCCTGATTGGCTGTGCTGCACTAAAAGGATCACCTGACCTCCAGCAAGGCCGCTGCAGAGCGTCATGTGAGCCATCCTTCATTGGCTGCGAGGCCTGCTCCGCATCACGTGACCACAAAGAGGGTGTCCACCGCAGGGGCCCTGCAGCCTCCCAGGGGTCATGTGACGTCCAACATGGCTGCACACGTGAGAGCTCCTCTGCGGCCTCCGCCCTCCTCCGCAGCCGCCATTGAACGAGGGGGTCCCCGGTGGGGGCGGGGTCAGCGGAAGGGGCGGGGTTAGGACAGGGGGCGGAGCCTGCGCGGGGGGCGGGGCCTCGTCGGAGGAGGGCGGTGCTGGGGGGGAAGGGGTGGGGTGAGGAAGGGAGCGGGGCCTCGCTCTGGCCTCACCCCCTGTGCCACTGCTGACCAATGGAGAGCCCTCTTGAGGCTCACGTTGGGGTCACCCCTCCCTTACCTCCTCCGCAGCAGCCAATCCGTGCGCTCCTCCAAGCCCAGTTCCTGCTCAATGATGGGGGAAGGGGGGGGGGGTACGGCGTGACGTGGCAGTGACGCTGGAGTGACGTCACCGTCCCCCCAGCCCCACACTTATGGGTCCCGCCGAGGCCTCACCCGCTCCATGGGACGCGCAGGCCCCAACGCTCCTTCCCGGCAACCTCCGGTCTCTCGTTGCCAGGCAACGGCGCTTCCGGTTTACCCGGCACCGCCCACTCCGCAGCATGGCGGCGGCGGCGACCGCAGGACTACGACTCCCGTCGTGCTTTGCGCGGCATCGCGGGCGCTGATTGGTTCCAGGGGAAGACAGGCGGGAACGGCTGCCAATAGGAGGAGGAGCAGCGACTACAACTCCCGTCATGCGTTACGACCTGGACACCGCCCTCCCGCCCCTGATTGGTTGCTAGAGGAGATGGCCTGGGCTGGCGGCCAATCAGACGCCGAGGAGCGGCGGCGGCGGCTGAGGGGAGCGGAGCTGTGAGCGGCGGGAAAGGGGGGACCCATAGGGCCCCATAGAGCCCCATAGACCCATATAGGCCCCCCATAGGGCACCACAAGTTGCGGTCCCCCCCTCTTCCTGCGCCATGTTGGCCGTGAAGGTGAAGGTGGAGAAGCCAGGTGAGTGCGTGCGTGCCCCATAGCCCCCCAGAGCCCCCTATGGGAACCCCAATAATCCCCATTACCCCCAGTTCCTTCCATTACTCCCTTATTACCCCTCAAACCCCATTTAGGCACCCCATAATGCCCGTCCCACCCCATTGTCCCCCATTACCCCCCCTTTAACCACCCCATATCCCCCTAATCCCCCCCAAACCCCTTTAGGGACCCCATAATGCCACCCCACCCCATTGTCCCCCATTACCCCCCCTTTAACCACCCCATATCCCCCTAATCCCCCCCCCCAAACCCCTTTTAGGGACTCCATAATGCGCCCCCCCCATTTACGCCTATTACTGCCCCTTTAACCACCCCATATCCCCCCCATTACCCCACTATTTCCCCCCCCGCAACACCTTTAGGGACCCCATAATGCCCCCCCCCACATCCCCCCCATTACCCCCCTATAACCCACCAAAGCCCCCTTTAGGGACCCCATTTGCCCCCATTGTCCCCCGTTACCCCCCCTAAACCCCTCTATTGGGGTCTCCCTCAGCCATCCCATAATATCACACACACACACACCCCCCACCCCCCCCCGATAGAGCTGGAGGCTGCGGCTGCCCGGAGCCGCTTGGATTCGGTGCTGCAGGAGCTGATGGAGCGGAGCCGGGGGCCACGGTGAGGGGGGGACCCCAAAATGGGGGGGGGGGTAAGTCCTTTGGGGCCCCCCCCTTGAACCCGTATTGGTTTTGGGGTGCAGCGAAGCCATGGAGGAAGAGACGGGAAAAGCACCTGGAGATGCAATAACCAAGTAAGGGGGGGCCTGGGGGTTCACCCCACTTTTGGGGTCCCTTATGGGGGGTTCACCCCCTTTTGGGGTCCTATAAGGGCTCTATGGGAGGCAGCACCCCCCATTGTGCCCCATGGGGGGGGTCAGGACCCCCCAATTGCTTCCTCCCCCCCCCATTAACCCCTTGTTTCACTGCAGGGAAGCATCGCCCAGCGCCCCCGGGAAGAGGTGAGGGGCGGGGCTTAAAGGGGGTGGGGATTAAAGGGGGGGGCTTAGGGGAAGGGGCGCGGCCTGAGCCGTGCCCCCCCCCCAAGGCCCTCGGGCCGCTTCTCGCAGCAGCGCAGGAAGAAGCGCCGGGAGGCGGAGGAGGGCCCGGACCCTGTGCAGCGCCCCAGTGAGTGCATGGGGGGGACTATTGGGCTGCCCCATAGAGCTACAGGTGCCATGGACATGCTACGGGGTTGCCCTATAGCAGTGTGGGGGTGATGTTGGTGAAAGCTAATGGCTATGGGGCTGCCTCATAGCTCAATGGGGTGACACACATTGGCTATGGGACTGACCTGTAGCTGCTATGGGGCTGGGAGGGTCTCTGTGGGGCTGGAGACACTCTCCGCCAGCGTTCTATGGGGATGAGAAGGTCTCGATGGGGCAGGGGGTGCCCCACACATCGATATGGGTCTGGGAGGGTCTCTGTAGCTCAGGGATGGGTTCTATGGGGCAGAGTGTGTCTCTGTGGGGCTGAGGGTGTTCCTGTGGGGGGTGTTCTATGTGGTTGAGAGTGTCACTATGGGTTCTTCTCTGTATCTAACTTTGTTTCTTCCTTTCTTTCCCCCATTTCCTATGGCTTTGCCCCACACCTTGCTGTGGGGCTGCCCCATAGACACATACGTGATCAAGCTCTTCGACCGCAGCGTTGAGCTGG
This sequence comes from Pezoporus flaviventris, assembly GCF_033815535.1. Classification (NCBI taxonomy): domain Eukaryota; kingdom Metazoa; phylum Chordata; class Aves; order Psittaciformes; family Psittacidae; genus Pezoporus; species Pezoporus flaviventris. The sequence continues at coordinate 74,004 of NW_026892839.1, read as the reverse complement.
GGCAGTTCCCTGAGGGGACCCCCCTGTACCCCGTGTGTCGTGCCTGGATGCGGAACTGCCCCACAGCTCCTGCCCCACATCCTGCCCCCCACACGGCTCCAGCCCCACACACCGCTTCAGGCCCGCGACCGCAGGTCAGAGCCCAGCAGCCTTCTATGGGGCTTGGGGGCACCCCAATGTCTCGCTATGGGGCAGAGGGGGTGCAGGGCCCCCCTGACCCCCATATCCTTTGTGGTCCCCCCCCACCCCAGGCAGCTGCAGGGAATGTTGGAAAGGGGCAGGACATCTACGAGCTGCCCCCTCCCGCCCCCCCGGGGCCCCCCCGGATCCCCTCCCCCCTGGGGCCTGAGGAGGGGGCGCCCCCCCCAGACCAGGTAAAGAGGCACCCCCCCATCCCTGGATGACGTCGTCGTGGTGATGTCATCCCCTGACATCACACGTCCCCCCACCTGACCCGCAGCTGCCTGACCCCGCCCCCCCGATTTCATCTCTCATCTACAAGAACATGGAGCGGTGGAAGCGTGTGAGGCAGCGGTGAGGGGCGGGGCTCAACGAAGGGCGGGGCTTAACGGGGGGGGGGGCTAATGGAAGGGGGCGTGGCTAACGTTAAAGGGGCCGTGTCCACAGGTGGCGGGAGGCGGGGCAGCGGCAGCAGCAGCGCTATGGGCCCAGCCTGAGGCTGCTGCGCCTCATCTACGAGCGGCAATAGCCCCTATGGAACCAAGCCCCAGTGGAGCTACGTCCCGTATGGAGCCACACATTCCCTATGGAACCACGTGGGGGGGGGGGAATTTGCACCCATTGGACATGCCCCCTTTGCTGAGCCACGCCCCCTTAATAAAGGCGGTGGACCCTCACGTTAAAGCCTGGAGTGGTCAATCGGGGGGGATTAAGGAATGGGGGCGGACTTGGGGGGCACAAGGGGCAACTAAGGGTCACTTGGGAGTCAGGAGTTGCCCTTTAAGGTGCAATGGCCCTTAAAGTTGCCCCTTTAAGGCCATTGCCCCTTTAAGCCATTGCTCCTTTAAAGCTATTGCCCCTTTTAGCCATTGCCCCTTTAAGCGTGTTGCCCCTTTAAGCCATTGCCCCTTTAAGGCCATTGCTCCTTTAAGGCTACTGCCCCTTTAAGCCATTGCCCCTTTAAGGCTATTGCCCCTTTTAGCCATTGCCCCTTTAAGCGCGTTGCCCCTTTAAGCCATTGCCCCTTTAAGGCCATTGCCCCTTTAAGCCGTTGCTCCTTTAAGGCTACTGCCCCTTTAAGCCATTGCCCCTTTAAGGCTATTGCCCCTTTTAGCCATTGCCCCTTTAAGCCGTTGCGCCTTTAAGGTTATTGTCCTTTTAAGCCATTGCCCCTTTAAGCGCATTGTTCCTTTAAGCCGTTGCGCCTTTAAGGTTATTGTCCTTTTAAGCCATTGCCCCTTTAAGCGCATTGTTCCTTTAAGCCGTTGCGCCTTTAAGGTTATTGTCCTTTTAAGCCATTGCCCCTTTAAGCGCATTGTTCCTTTAAGCCGTTGCGCCTTTAAGGTTATTGTCCTTTTAAGCCATTGCCCCTTTAAGCGCATTGTTCCTTTAAGCCGTTGCGCCTTTAAGGTTATTGTCCTTTTAAGCCATTGCCCCTTTAAGCGCATTGTTCCTTTAAGCCGTTGCGCCTTTAAGGTTATTGTCCTTTTAAGCCATTGCCCCTTTAAGCGCATTGTTCCTTTAAGCCGTTGCGCCTTTAAGGTTATTGTCCTTTTAAGCCATTGCCCCTTTAAGCGCATTGTTCCTTTAAGCCGTTGCGCCTTTAAGGTTATTGTCCTTTTAAGCCATTGCCCCTTTAAGCGCATTGTTCCTTTAAGCCGTTGCCCCTTTAAGGCTCCTCCCCTCCGCTCTCGGCCCCAATTAAAGGCGCCGCGTCTCTCTCCACTTCCGCCCCCCCCGTCATGTGGTTGCACCGCGTCCCCGCCGCCATCGCGGCCCTTCGGGGCTACGGCACCGCGGGGAGGCGGCTGCTGCTGCGGCAGGTCCCGGGGGGAAGGGGGTCCCGTGGGGGGCCCTGGGGGGGGTGGCCGTGGACGGGGTTCGGGGGCGGGGGGGTGACCCGGAAGTAGGGGTTGGATAAAAGTCATGTGATGGGGGGGGGGGGGCTGGGGGGGGCATACTAGGGGTCACCGGGGGGTCATAAGGGGGGTGTCACATTATTATATGGGGATCATATGACGTTAGCATTGGAGTGCTGTGTTTTCCCCTGTTGTTCCCATGATGTTCCTGTGTCGTTCCCATGTTATTCTTCTGTTGTTCCCACGTTACTCCGTGTTGTTCCCATGTCGTTCCCATGTTATTCCTCTGTCATTCCCACGTTATTCCATGTTGTTCCCATGTTGTTCCTGTGTCATTCCCGTGTTATTCCTCTGTCATTCCCATGTTATTCCGTGTTGTTCCCATGTCGTTCCTGTGTTCCCGCAGCTCTTCGAGCCTTCTCCTCCTCCTCCTTCACGTATGTGCTGGCGGACGCGGGCTCGGGTGACGCTGTCATCATCGACCCCGTGCTGGAGACGGTGCCCAGGGACACGCGGCTGCTGCGGGAGCTGGGGCTCAGCCTGCGCTACGCAGGTGAGGGACCCCATGGACCCCCAGAGACACCCATACTCCATAGACCTATAGACAGTAGTCCCATAGAACCCCATAGACACCCACAGACTCCCACAGACACCCATAGACACCAATAGACACCCAGAGACAGTCATAGGTAGACACCCGTACAACCCCATAGACACCAGTAGACACCCATAGAACCCCATAGACACCAATAGACATCCATAGAACGTCATAGACACCCATAGACCCCCATAGACTGCCATAAACACCCATAGAACCTCATAGATACCCATGGACACTAATACCCATGGACACCCATGGAACCCCATAGACACCAATAGACACCCATAGACAGACACCCAGAGACACCCATAGGCTCTCATAGAACCCCAGAGACACCCATAGACACCCATAGATCCCCATAGACACCCATAGACACCATGTAACGCTCCATAGACACCCACAGACCCCTATAGACACCACGTAACACCCCATAGACAAGACACCCAGAGACACCCATAGAACCTCATAGACACCCACAGACACCCATAGACCCCCACAGGTGCCCATAGACACTGCATAGACACACGTAGCACCCCACAGACACTGCGTAGACACCCATAGTGCCCCACAGACAGCCATAGATACTCATAGCCTCCCACAGACACTGCGTAGACACCCCATAGCACCCCATAGACACCCTATCCATATCCTATAGCACCCCATAGAGCCCCATAGACAGCCACAGACAAACCATAGACCCCCATAGACACCCCATAGTCTCGACCCTGCCCCTAAACCCACTCTAAGGGGGCTTCGGACCCCTCCCTGTGCCCTGTATGGGGGCTTGGACTCCCCATTAACCTTATAGAGGCCTTGGTCCCGGCCTGGCCCCCCCACCGCTGAGCCCCCGTTGGTCTCTCCCGGTGCTGACCCCGCCCCCTTTTCCCTCCCGCAGTGAACACCCACTGCCACGCGGATCACGTGACCGGGTCTGGTGCGCTGCGCGCGGCGCTGGGGTGCCGCAGCGCCATTTCGCGGGAGAGCGGCGCAAGCGCGGACGTGCTCCTGCGCGATGGGGACGAGCTGCGCTTCGGAGCCTTCGTGAGCCCCATAGAGACCTATAGGGACCCATAGGCACCCATAGAGACCCATAGGCACCCATAGAGACCCATAGAGACCCATAGGGACCCATAGGCACCCATAGAGACCCATAGGCACCCATAGAGACCCCATAGAGACCCATAGGCACCCATAGAGACCCATAGAGACTCATAGGGACCATAGAGACCCATAGGGACCCATAGGCACCCATAGAGACCCATAGGCACCCATAGAGACCCCATAGAGACCCATAGGCACCCATAGAGACCCCATAGAGACCCATAGGGACCCATAGAACCCCATAGAGACCCATAGGCACCCATAGAGACCCCATAGAGACCCATAGGGACCCATAGAACCCCATAGAGACCCATAGGCACCCATAGAGACCCCATAGAGACCCATAGGCACCCATAGAGACCCATAGGGACCCATAGAACCCCATAGAGACCCCATAGAGACCCATAGGGACCCATAGAGACGCATAGGGACCCATAGAACCCCATAAAGACCCCATAGGGACCAATAGAGACCCATAGGGACCCATGGAGACCCATAGAGAACCATATAGAACCCATAGACATCCTGTAGAGACCCGTAGAGACCCATAGAGATCCATAGAGACCCCACAGAGACCCGAGACCCATAGAGACCATAGCACCCATAGGGACCCTATAGAGACCCATAGTGACCATAGAGAGCCATAAAGACCCATAGGCAGATGCCCCATTGAACCCTATGTGGGGAGACACCCATTGATCCCTTTGGGGGGGCCATTGACACCTGTGGGAACCCACTGAGCCCTAGCAAGGACACTCCTCATTGAATCCTATGGGGGGGCCCACATTGAACCCTATGGGGGGGCTGTGGTGCGGGCGGAGCCTTCTTAGGCCACGCCTCCCCCCCCCCCCTGCAGGCGCTGCAGGCACGTGCCAGCCCCGGGCACACGGCCGGGTGCTTGACGCTGGTGCTGGACGATGAATCCATGGCGTTCACCGGGGACGCGCTGCTCATCCGGGGCTGCGGCCGCACCGACTTCCAGCAGGGCAGGCACTGGGATGGGGATGGGGATGGACATGGACTGGGATAGAGTGGGAGGGGATGGGGATGGACTGGGATAGAGTGGGAGGGGATGGGGATGGACTGGGATAGAGTGGGAGGGGATGGGGATGGACTGGGATAGAGTGGGAGGGGATGGGGATGGACTGGGATAGAGTGGGAGGGATGGGGATGGACTGGGATAGAGTGGAAAGGGATTGGGATGGACTGGGGTAGAGTGGGAGGGGATGGGGATGGACTGGGATAGAGTGGGAAGGGATGGGGATGGATTGGGATAGAGTGGGAAGGGATGGGGATGGACTGGGGTAGAGTGGGAGGGGATGGGGATGGACTGGGATAGAGTGGGAGGGGATGGGGATGGATTGGGATAGAGTGGGAGGGGATGGGGATGGATTGGGATAGAGTGGGAGGGGATGGGGATGGACTGGGATAGAGTGGGAGGGGATGGACTGGGATAGAGTGGGAAGGGATGGGGATGGATTGGGATAGAGTGGGAAGGGATGGGGATGGACTGGGATAGAGTGGGAGGGGATGGGGATGGATTGGGATAGAGTGGGAGGGGATGGGGATGGATTGGGATAGAGTGGGAGGGGATGGGGATGGATTGGGATAGAGTGGGAGGGGATGGACTGGGATAGAGTGGGAAGGGATTGGGATGGACTGGGATAGAGTGGGAGGGGATGGGGATGGACTGGGATAGAGTGGGAGGGATTGGGGATGGACTGGGATAGAGTGGAAAGGGATTGGGATGGACTGGGATAGAGTGGGAGGGGATGGACTGGGATAGAGTGGGAAGGGATTGGGATGGCCTGGGATAGAGTGGGAGGGGATGGGGATGGACTGGGATAGAGTGGGAGGGGATGGGGATGGACTGGGGTAGAGTGGGAGGGGATGGGGATGGACTGGGATAGAGTGGAAAGGGATTGGGATGGACTGGGATAGAGTGGGAAGGGATTGGGGGGCACTGGGAGGAGCTTGTTGCCATGGTGACACCCCTGCCCCCCCCCCCCCCCCCCCCCCAGGCTGTGCCCGCACCCTGTACCGCTCCGTGCATGAGAAGATCTTCACCCTCCCCGATGAGTGCCTGGTCTACCCCGCGCACGACTACAATGGTGGGGGCACTTGTGGGTCACACATGGGTCACCTGCGGGTCACTTGTGGGTCACACATGGGTCACCTGCGGGTTACTTCTGGGTCACTTGGGGGTCACTCATGGGTAACTTGTGGGTGGCTTGTGGGGCACTTGGGGGTCACTCGTGGGTCACTTGGTCACTTGTGGGTCACTTATCGGTCACTCATGGGTCACTCGGTCACTTGAGGGTCACTCGTGGGTCACTCGAGGGTCACTTGTGGGTCACTTATCGGTCACTCATGGGTCACTCGAGAGTCACTTGTGGGTCACTCGAGGGTCACTCGAGGGTCACTCGTGGGTCACTTATCAGTCACTCATGGGTCACTCGAGAGTCACTTGTGGGTCACTCGTGGGTCACTTATGGGTCACGCCTCCCCATAGGGCACACGGTGTCCACGGTGGGGGAGGAGCGGCGCCTGAACCCCCGCCTCACGCTGAGCCCCGACGCCTTCGTTGCCCTCATGGAGGGGCTGCAGCTGCCCCGCCCCCGACGCATGGGTAAAAGGGGCGGGGCTGAAGGGGAGGGGGAGGGGCTAAAGGGAAGGGAGCGGGGCTCTGACGGCTCTCCCCCCCTCCTCCAGACGAGGCTGTTCCAGCCAATCTCCGCTGCGGGATCCAGGATGAGCCTGTTTAGCCCCGCCCCCTCTGGCTAAGCCCCGCCCCCAGGGATAAGCGCCGCCCCCCAGTAAAAGACCAGTCCCCCCCTTGTTCCACCGCAGCCCTTTATTGCCCCATAGCGGCAGATGTGGGGGGAAGGATGTGGGGTGCCCCATAAGTGCCCCACAGTCTAAAAGGAGGCCTGGAACGTGCACTTATGGGGCAGCTTATGGGTTGGTGGGGGGGTCACTTATGAGGCACCCTATAAGTGCCACTTTTACTTGGGGATGCCCCATTGAACGGAAGGGGGCAGGAGGGGCACTGATGGGGCAATCTGTGGGGTGGGGAGGTGCCACTTACGGGGCACCTGTCCCATGCAGTGCCCCACTTATGGGGCGCCCCATAGAGGCCTTAGAGGAGGAGGAGCAAGAGGAAGGGGAGGGGCCACAACCCCGCCCCCAGAGGGTGGCTCTGCCCCACAGGGCCCTTGACGCCATCTTTGCGCTCCAGGGGGTGCCCCGCGCGTCCGGCGGCTGTGCTGGCATCAATGGCAGCTCCGTGGTGGTCAACAGCAGCCACGGCTGCCATATCGCCTGTGGTGGCCGCCATATTGGCCATGGTGGCCGCCATGAGACTTTTGGTGGCCGCCATACTGGATTTGGTAGCAGCCCCATTGGCTACGGTAGGCACCATGCTGCCTCTGGAGGCAGCCACATTGCCTTTGGTGGCCGCCACGTTGGCTACAGTGGGCGCCATATTGCCCGTGGAGGCGGCCATCTTGGTTTTGGCAGCAGACGCGTTGCCCGTGGAGGCGGCCATCTTGGTTTTGGCAGCAGACGCGTTGCCCGTGGAGGTGGCCATCTTGGTGGTGGCCTTGTCCCCCCCAGTGCTCCCATTGCCTTTGTTGGGCCCGGCCGTGGGGCCGTGGGGCTGCGGGAGGAGCTCGAGCCGGGGCAGGTCGGGGGCGAAGAGGCTGCGGTTCCCTACGGGGCCGTTGCAGAGGTCCCCGGCGCAGCAGGAGCCCTCCAGCCCCACGGCGTCGTCCCCTCGGGGCTCCGGGGTGCAGGTCGGGTCCCGCACGCAGCCCCGCACCTCCCGCCACCGCCGGGACCCACCTGCCAAGGGGGGCGATAGCGGACGTCAGCCCCATAGCTGCCCCATAGGGGAGGTGTTACAGCCACCAGGCCCCATAAGGGACCTATAGGGCGCTATGTGGTCACCATGGTGACCAATGATGCCTTACCCCCCCCCCGCTCTCCCATTGGCTCTCACCCAGCGTCACGGTGACGTTGCCATGGAAACAGCCGCGGAGGTCGCCATAGCACTCCACGATGGTGGGGGCGGAGCAGGGCCCGTCGTCAGGGCAACCAAAGCAGCGCAGCCCATTGGGTGCCTGGGCCGTGACGTTGTCTGGGGGGGCGGGGCCAGGGATGCTCCTTATACCAACAATTCTCACCCCCATTGCCCCCCATTGCCCCCATTACCACCGTTACTCCCATTGCCCCCCATTACCCCTATTATCCCCATTGACCCCATTATCCCCATTGACTGCATTACCTCCATTACCCCCATTACCCCCATTCCCCCCGTTACCCCCCATTCCCCCATTGCCCTCTTTACCCCCCATTACCCCCCCTACCCCATTACCCCCATTCACCCCATTACCCCCCTTACCATTACCCCCATTACCCCATTACCCCCTTTACCCCCATTCACCCCATTACCCCCTTTACCCCCATTCACCCCATTCACCCCGTTGCCCCCATTGCCCCCATTCACCCCATTACCCCCATTCACCCCCATTCACCCCATTCACCCCATTACCCCCATTCACCCCCATTCACCCCGTTGCCCCCATTCACCCCATTGCCCCCATTCACCCCATTCACCCCATTGCCCCCATTCACCCTGTTGCCCCCATTCACCCCATTCACGCCATTACCCCCATTCACCCCATTCACCCCCATTCACCCCATTACCCCCATTCACCCCATTCACCCCGTTGCCCCCGTTGCCCCCATTCACCCCATTCACCCCATTGCCCCCATTCACCCCATTGCCCCCATTACCCCCATTCACCCCGTTGCCCCCATTGCCCCCATTCACCCCGTTGCCCCCATTGCCCCCATTCACCCCGTTGCCCCCATTCACCCCATTCACCCCATTGCCCCCATTCACCCCATTGCCCCCATTGCCCCCATTCACCCCGTTGCCCCCCCGTTGCCCCCCGTTACCGGGCAGGGGCAGGGCGCTCTCTGTTCCCATGGGCAGGGCCCCGTTGCAGGCCTCGGCCCCCCCCCGGCACTGGCGCCTCCGCACGAAGACCACGACCCCCGGGAGCTCGAGGGCGCGCGCCAGGGACCCGGGCTGGCCCCGCCCACAGCCCCGCCCCCCCAGCGCCAGCCGCCCGTGGCCTGCGGGGAACAGCGCCCCCTGCCGGTGAGCGCGGGCCTCGGCTTCCAGCCCCACATCTCCCCATAGCTCAGCCCTGCCCCACATCGCCCCACAGGGCAAAGCCAAGGGTTCCAGCCCCACATCTCCCCATAGCTCAGCCCTGCCCCACATCGCCCCACAGGGCAAAGCCAAGGGTTCCAGCCCCACATCTCCCCATAGCCCACCCTCTGCCCCATATTGCCCCATAGAGCAAAGCCAGGGGTTCCAGCCCCACGTCTCCACATAGCCCACCCCTTGCCCCACATCGCCCCACAGAGCAAAGCCAAGGGTTCGAGCCCCACATCTCCCCATAGCCCACCCCCTGCCCCACATCGCCCCACAGAGCAAAGCCAAGGGTTCGAGCCCCACATCTCCACATAGCCCACCCCCTGCCCCATATTGCCCCATAGAGCAAAGCCAGGGGTTCCAGCCCCATATCTCCCCATAGCCCACCCCCTGCCCCACATCGCTGCATAGAGCAAAGGCAGAGGTTCTAGCCCCACATTGCCCCTTAGATCAAAGCAAGGGGTTCCAGCCCCACATCTCCCCATAGAGCAAAGCCAGGCTTCCCAACCCCGCATTGCCCCATAGAGCACCAGCCCCACATCTCCCCATAGCCTACCCCCTGGCCCACATCTCCCCACTCACTCCATGTGACACTGGCCAAGGCCTCAGCGCAGACGTTGCTCTCCGGGGGGCAGGTGATGTTGATGGCCGCATGGCAGGTCCCATCCTCTGCCCCACAGCTCAGGCACTGCAGCCCCACAGCGCCTGCCCCACACGTGTGTGTGTGTGTGTGGGGCGGGTGCTCACAGGCCTCACCCTGCCCCTGGGGATGCGTCTCGGGCGACGCTTGACCTGTCCCAGCCTGTCCCTGCCCGACCCACAGCACAGCCCCTGCCCCATAGAACCTGCCCCACAGCCCTCCAGCACACCTCTGCCCCACAGCTCTGAGGCCTGACAGCCCCTTCCCCATAGTCTCTGCCCCATTGCCCCTAACACTGCTTTGTTCCTGCCTCATAGCAGCTCACCCCCATAGCCCTGAATCCAGACCACCCCCCCACCCCATAGCTCCTGCCCCATAGCCCCCTGACACCCCTCCCTTCCTGCCCCATAGCAGCTCAGCCCCCCCATAGACTTTAACTTTGAGAACCTCCCTGCCCCACAGATCCAGCCCCACAGCCACCTGACAGCCTCTGCTACTGCCCCATAGCAGCTCAGCCCCATAGCCCTGTGCCCTGAAACCCCCCTGCTTCACAGCCCCCATGACACCCCTCTGCCCCATACCCTCAGCCCCACATACCTGAGTCCTGACACCCCCCACCACAGCTCCTGCCCCCCAAGTGCCCCCTTCTCCCCCTTAAGTGTCATGGCTGAGCCTGCCCCCCTTATTACCTGGCAGCAGCAGTAACAGCAGAGGGGTCCCCCCTGTAGCCCAGCCCCACATCTTGGCCTGACCCGTGCCATGGGGATGAGCTGTCCTCATTTATGGCAGCGAGGAAGAGGTGGGGCTGGGGTGGGGGAGCCCCGGGGCTCCACGCCCCATAGCTCTGTGCCCGCCCCATAGATGGGCTCCCGCTCCATAATGCCCCACAGAGAAGATCCCACATCACAGAGTGGCTCCCTGCCCCATAGAGCAGCACCTTCCCCATGGCCTGTCGCCACACCCCATAGTACAACTGCTGCCCTATAGCACAGCTGCTGCCCCACAGTGCAGCTCGTGCCCTATAGAAGAGCTCCTTGCCCCATTGCACAGCCCCGTGGCAGCACAGGGGATCTTTTGCCCGTAGCTCTGCCCCATAGCTCTGCCTCATACCAGAGCACCCACATCCCTGCCCCATAGCGCTGCCCCATAACCCCACCCCACATTTCTGCCCTGTGGCCATTCCCATAGCCCTGCCCCATAGCTCTGCCCCACAGCCACACCCCACAGCCCAGCCCAGAGCTGGGTGAGTCACCCCCCAGGTGAGTCACCGCCCATAGCAGGGGTGGAGGGAGGGGCAGCGCCTCACCCTGCCCCACATGAGACCCTCCCCACCCCCTCACACCTGAACCAATGAGCGTAACCCAGCATCATAGCCTTGCCCCACAGCAGAGCACCCATAGCCCTGCCCCACAGCATACACTCCATAACCCTGCCCCATAGCATAAACCCCATAAACCTGCCTCATAGAATAAACCCCACAGCCTTGCCCCATAGCAGAGCGCCCATAGCCCTGCCCCATAGCAGGGTACCCATAGCCCTGCCACACAGCATAGAGACAATAGCCCTGACCCATAGTAGAGCACCCACAGCCCAGCCCCATAGCAGAGCACCCATAGCCCTGCCCCATAGCATAAACCCCATAGCCTCCCCCCCCCACCCCACTGGGGGGGCATTCCAGGTCCTCAGTGGGGTGGGGGACCCAGACCGCCAGAACCCCTGTAATTCCCCATAGACGGGCTCAGGGGGGACCGGGGGATAATGGAAGGCAATAGGGGGGCAATGGGAGGTGTCAGCTGCTCTGGGACCCCCTCAGAGCCACTTCGGTTCCCTCACTTTTGCCTTAGAAAGTACTGGGAAAGAGGGAATTTCATCCCAATGGGCTGAACTGGGCTGAACTGGGCTGAACTGGGCTGGGCTGAGCTAAACTGGGCTGGGCTGAGCTAAACTGGGCTGGGCTAAACTGGGCTGAACAGGGCTAAACTGGGCTGGGCTAAACTGGGCTGAACAGGGCTAAACTGGTCTGAACAGGGCTAAACTGGTCTGAATTGGGCTAAAGTGGGCTGCGCTGGGCTAAACTGGAGTATACTGGGCTAAACTGGTCCAAACTGTGCTGTGTTGGGCTGTATTGGTCTGAACTGAAGGCCACCATCATCACCACCACCCCACCCACCAATACTGGCCCAGTCTGCAACAGCCCTCTTCCTCCTTCAAAGCTCCTCAACATTATGTTTTCCTGTTCCAATCCCATAGTAGAGTCCAGCACTGAGCCTCTCCTTCTCTCCAGGTCCTAGGAGTACAATAGAGACAAATGACCACAGTGCTTGGAAAAAGTGACCTCAGCAACTATCATTTCTCTCTCCTGTTATTTCACTACTCACCCACTAAACTTGAAAGGTTTTCCATCCCTTTATTCTAACGTGTACACCCCTTGGAAAACACTAACAAGAAAGAAAAAATACAGTTTTATGAAAATGACAAGACCAAGAAATAAGTTGTTACTTGGGTGTTCTAAGCATGGCTCACCTTGGCTAAATAACCTGAATGTCTTTTTTCACTTAAAATGGGAAAGCAAGTCTGAGCCAGGGAGTCTGTGTTAGCCTCAATGTATGATTTGTGTGGATGTGTGAGTCAGTGAATGCCAGGTTGAGCCCAAGTCTGAGCTGGAGTGTCTGTGCAGTTTAAATACATGAGACTGAACCAGTCTGTGTGGAAGCAAACCCATGTGAGTCTGAGCCCCAGAACCTGAGACAGAAAAACCCTGTGTGGTCTGAAACCAAATATAATTCAGAGCCTAACTGCATAAAAGTGAAGCTGTGCAGTCTGTGAGTTCTGAATGTAAATGTAAGGCAGAAAAAGAAGGCCAAAAAGGTAAAGCCAGAAACCAAAAGAGCCAGCTGTACCTTGTCAGGCTGTATTTACCTCAGCTGCTGGTTTGACCCACCCCTGAGCCAGGGCTGTGAGGGAGGGGCTGTGGGTAGGGCCTGGGGTATATAAGGTACAGCTTCCAAACAAGGAGCTTCTATAGGGTTTGGCTCTCTTGAAGGTAAGGTGTTTGGGAGTTTTGTGGATATCATGCTTTGTGCTTTGTTTCTGCTTTTGTTTTTGGAGCTCTTTGAAATGATTTTTTCCTAGCTAAATATTTTAAGCTACCTTAGTATTTATGTGTGCATGTACCAGTAAACTCTTTTGTGCTGTGGTTTTCTTTGAGGTGCTATTGTTATTGGTGGTTTTGAGCTAAGCAGATTTTTTTGGTTGCTCTCAGGCACAGAAGTTATGGCAAGGTTTGTTTTTGTTCTCATTCCTTCTCTTTTCTCTCTGTTTGTTTTTGCATATGATGGTCATGGTTGTGGTTACTGAATGTATATACTAGTTATATGACTAGGAGATTTTTCAAGGGTGCCTTTGGGTCTGGGCTCTTATAAAAGCTAACTTGAATGCTTAGGTTTAAAGAAGACCAAAGCAGAACATTAATGTTGTTTTGGGATGTAGAAGCTGTTAAAGAAATGGTGATTTTTGGCAGGGAAAGGTTTAAGAGTGGTTTTTAGCTTGTTTATTTCTCACTTTTAAAGTATAGAGGGCGCTGGTTCTTTACAGTCTGATGTAGTTAGTATTTCAGGGTGTTTGCCTCTAAAATGTTATGTGGCTGGATTTCTGGTTTCTGTTCTTTTTTTTCTAACTGCTGTTACTGCAGATGATGGAAATGAATTGGGTGGGTGCAGTAAACACCCAGGTGCATAGTATGGGATATCTGCGCAGTAATTTTGGCTTGAGACTTAAAACACTATAAAAATTAAGCAGAAAGACTAGTTTTTGTGAGAACAGGGGTGGGAACAGGATCAGGATAGCAGGAATAGGTCTGAAATGTGCCATAGGGATGGGAAGAAGAAAGTGGGGCATTTTATAGCACGATCTTACAGTGGGTTGGGTAGTACAGCTTGTCTGCTCAATGAGTGTATTTGATTGTGATCTGTGTTGGTGCTTCCACATCACTGCTAGGACTAAAGGTGCTAAGCCTGCTCTTTAGACCTTGTTCTTTATATCCTGACTGCTTGTGTTGGTTGTTTAAAAGTGTGTCAGGCATTTTTTTTCAGTCTTTACAAGCATAAAGCAGAGCAGAGCTTTTCCTGCAGTCAACCCATTAGTAGTCTTGTGGGGCATTGCTCCAGGTTGCTTTTCCAGCTGTGAGGAGGTAAGGGGTTTGTGTGTGTGTGCGGTAGCTTAGAATTGAGAAGAACATGTTCAGTGCTTTTAGTGTTTGTGTTTGCCATTGCAGGTCTTGCCCTGGACCTCTGGAGTCGGATGAGAGCTTGAGGTGAGTGAGGGAGGTAAGGAGAAGGATTGTGGGGTCGGTCACTTTTGCAAGAACCGTGGTCATTGTCTTCTGTTGCACTCCTAGAGCACGGAGGGCAGGAGAGACCCCAGGTCACTCTGTGGAACGGCTTTGGGACAGGCAAGCGCAGTGTTGAGGAGCTTTGGAGGAGGCCGAGGTTTGGTAAGGAACAGGCCGGGCGGGATGGCTGGGGTGGTGGAGATGAGGGCCACCACAGGCTGTTCCCTGTTTTTGGTTTGTTTCTGCAGATGATGAAGAGGAACTTGTCAAGGTCTGCAGCATGGCTGGCGTCTGCCGTGGGAGTTCTGAGCAGTGAGGTTGCCTCGAGACGCATGGGACTATGCAAGCTAAGTAGAGGGATTGCTTTAGGAGGCAAGGGGGTGGGAGACAGCGTCAGAATGGCAGGAAGGCGTTTGAGATGTATCATTCCAATGTAGTGTTTGATCCAGAATGTCTGAGAAGACGCTTGGAGGTGGCTGGGAGGGGAATGGTCAGTTTTAGTGAAGGTAGTGCCTGGGAGTTAAATACCAGGATGAAAAGGTGCCATTTGTGGGGCTTAAGTCTGGGGTGTCGTGTCAGGGTCAGTAGGTAAGGGTCCGTGGTGAAGCAGGCAAGGGTGGGAAAGTAGTGTTTGTTGCCTTTGGCTCCTCGCAGAGAGTTGTGCTGTGGCTGCTTCAGGCGAGGTCCAGCTTTGGTTCCTAGCCAGAGAGTTGTGCTTTAGAAGTGCCTGGAGAAGTCCTGAGCCTGGGAGACCTTCCTAGATACGGTTGGCCGCTTCTTGCGACGTGGGCTGGCCCCCTGCGTAGCAACGAGCGTGCGTTTTTGTGAGTATGAAAGCCCGAGCCTCGTGCTGTGTGAGGGAGGCAGAAGCTCATGCCAGCCAGGTGAAGGTTGCCTGCGCGGGGACGCCCGCTAAGGTTGGGCCTGCCACCTCGCACTGCCATGACGACTGTCGGAGCTGTTTGCTGATGGTCTTCCCGGGGTCCTTGGGGTTGGTAAGATAAGGAACCAGGAGAAGCATGCTTTGCTATCTGTATAGTTTTCTGTATTAATAAGCTAGCTGTGAGTTTTCTGCTTTTCTCTGGTTTTCTCTTACCTGGAATTCTTGAACTCTGGAACATCTGTGGTGGGGTTTTATAATCACAGTGTAGTTCCCTCCTGTTGGTGAGCTGTGTGAATGGACCGAATAAGCTTGGGTTTATGAGTCGGGGCCAGAGAGCCTGCTTGGGAGTGGGTGTGATAGTCTATGTAGAGTTAGTGTCTGAGGCAGAGGGTATGAGGGTCTGTGTTGAGATTGACAGGCATACACAGACTCCTATTCAGACAACCCAGGTGTCAGTGTGAGCTTAGGCTGAGTCTTAGAGGCAGATAAAGCTTTTCCTTGGCGTTGCTGTGAATAAGGCCAGGTTGTTCTTGCAGATGGCGAGATGGTTAGCCCTGTGTGAGAGGCTGATGGAGGAGGGTTGAGCTGGGTGATGGAAGCAGGTGGGTAAATTTTGTGTTTCAGAAGGAAGCTATGCCTTATTCTCCTGGCTGGCTTATGACTTGCTCTGTGTTTTTAAATTAATAGGTTTGGAGCGTGGTGCGAAGCAGAGCTGGGTGCCCCTGAGCTGTCTTGGACTAGGTGAGTTCTGCTTATCAGACTGAAGCAGCAAGTGAGTGAGGGTCTTGTGGTTTTTGTGAAATTAAAACCAGCTTTTCATGTTGTGTTCTGCAGGGGGTGCCCAGGATCAAAGAAGAGAAGGGAAGGCGTGCAAAGTCCAATGGAGGAGTAGCAGAGTGACGGGAGAGGGAGTGGGGAGTTGGTGAGGGGAGGGTGTGACTTTGAACCCTCTCTCAGGGTTTGTCTGTTTGCCTTTGTGTTTCAGGTGCTGCGGGTATCTTGGGAGAGGTGAAGGTGCCAATGTTGGAGGGCTGTGAGGAGGTAAGGGGTTTGCGTGTGTGTGCGGTAGCTTAGAATTGAGAAGAACATGTTCAGTGCTTTTAGTATTTGTGTTTGGCATTGCAGGTCTTGCCCTGGATCTTTGGAGTCGGATGAGAGCTTGAGGTGAGTAAGGGAGGTAAAGAGAAGGATTGTGGTGTCGGTCACTTTTGCAAGAACCATGGTCATTGTCTTCTGTTGCACTCCTAGGGCACGGAGGGCAGGAGAGGCCCCAGGTCACTCTGTGGAATGGCTTTGGGACAGGCGAGTGCAGTGTTGAGGAGCTTTGGAGGAGCCCGAGGGTTGGTAAGGAACAGGCCGGGCGGGATGGCTGGGGTGGTGGAGATGAGGGCCACCACAGGCTGTTCCCTGTTTTTGGTTTGTTTCTGCAGATGATGAAGAGGAACTTGTCAAGGTCTGCAGCATGGCTGGCGTCTGCCGTGGGAGTTCTGAGCAGTGAGGTTGCTTCGAGACGCATGGAACTATGCAAGCTAAGTAGAGGGACTGCTTTAGGAGGCAAGGGGTTGGGAGACAATGTCAGAATGGCAGGAAGGTGTTTGAGATGTATCATTCCAATGTAGTGTTTGATCCAGAATGTCTGAGAAGACGCTTGGAGGTGGCTGGGAGGGGAATGGTCAGTTTCAGCGTAGGTAGTGCCTGAGAGTTAAATGCCAGGATGAGAAGGTGCCATTTGTGGGGCTTAAGTCTGGGGTGTCGTGTCTGGGACAGTAGGTAAGGGTCCGTGGTGAAGCAGGCAAGGGTGGGAAAGTAGTGTTTGTTGCCTTTGGCTCCTCGCCGAGAGTTGTGCTGTGGCTGCTTCAGGCGAGGTCCAGCTTTGGTTCCTAGCCCGAGAGTTGTGCTTTAGAAGTGCCTGGAGAAGTCCTGACCCTGGGAGACCTTCCTAGATACAGCTGGCCGCTTCTTGCGCCGTGGGCTGGCCCCCTGCGTAGCAACGAGCGTGCGTTTTTGTGAGTATGAAAGCCCGAGCCTCATGCTGTGTGAGGGAGGCAGAAGCTCATGCCAGCCAGGTGAAGGTTGCCTGCGCGGGGACGCCCGCTAAGGTTGGGCCTGCCACCTCGCACTGCCATGATGATTGTCGGAGCTGGTTTGCTGATGGTCTTCCTAGGGTCCTTGGGGTTGGTAAGATAAGGAACCAGGAGAAGCATGCTTTGCTATCTGTATAGTTTTCTGTATTAATAAGCTAGCTGTGAGTTTTCTGCTTGTCTCTGGTTTTCTCTTACCTGGAATTCTTGAACTCTGGAACATCTGTGGTGGGGTTTTATAATCGCAGTGTAGTTCACTTCTCTTGGTGAGCTGTGTGAATGGACAGAAGAGCTGTGAGAATAAGCTTGGGTTTAATGAGTCAGAGGCAGAGAGCCTGCTTGGGAGTGGGTGTGATAGTCTATGTAGAGTTAGTGTCTGAGGCAGAGGGTGTGAGGGTCTGTGTTGAGATTGACAGGCATACACAGACTCCTATTCAGACAACCCAGGTGTCAGTGTGAGCTTAGGCTGAGTCTTAGAGGCAGATAAAGCTTTTCCTTGGCGTTGCTGTGAATAAGGCCAGGTTGTTCTTGCAGATGGCGAGATGGTTAGCCCTGTGTGAGAGGCTGATGGAGGAGGGTTGAGCTGGGTGATGGAAGCAGGTGGGTAAATTTTGTGTTTCAGAAGGAAGCTATGCCTTATTCTCCTGGCTGGCTTATGACTTGCTCTGTGTTTTTAAATTGGTAGGTTTGGAGCGTGGTGCGAAGCAGAGCTGGGTGCCCCTGGGCTGTCTTGGACTAGGTGAGTTCTGCTTATCAGACTGAAGCAGCAAGTGAGTGAGGGTCTTGTGGTTTTTGTGAAATTAAAACCAGCTTTTCATGTTGTGTTCTGCAGGGGGTGCCCAGGATCAAAGAAGAGAAGGGAAGGCGTGCAAAGGCCAATGGAGGAGTAGCAGAGTGACGGGAGAGGGAGTGGGGAGTTGGTGAGGGGAGGGTGTGACTTTGAACCCTCTCTCAGGGTTTGTCTGTTTGCCTTTGTGTTTCAGGTGCTGCAGGTAACTCGGGAGAGGTGAAGGTGCCAATGTTGGAGGGCTGTGAGGAGGTAAGGGGTTTGTGTGTGTGTGCGGTAGCTTAGAATTGAGAAGAACATGTTCAGTGCTTTTAGTATTTGTGTTTGGTATTGCAGGTCTTGCCCTGGATCTTTGGAGTAGGATGAGAGCTTGAGGTGAGTCAGGGAGGTAAAGAGAAGGATTGTGGGGTCGGTCACTTTTGCAAGAACCATGGTCACTGTCTTCTGTTGCACTCCTAGGGCACGGAGGGCAGGAGAGGCCCCAGGTCACTCTGTGGAATGGCTTTGGGACAGGTGAGGGCAGTGTTGAGGAGCTTTGGAGGAGGCCGAGGTTTGGTAAGGAGCAGGCCGGGCGGGATGGCTGGGGTGGTGGAGATGAGGGCCACCACAGGCTGTTCCCTGTTTTTGGTTTGTTTCTGCAGATGATGAAGAGGAACTTGTCAAGGTCTGCAGCATGGCTGGCGTCTGCCGTGGGAGTTCTGAGCAGTGAGGTTGCTTCGAGACGCGTGGAACTATGCAAGCTAAGTAGAGGGACTGCTTTAGGAGGCGAGGGGGTGGGAGACAATGTCAGAATGGCAGGAAGGTGTTTGAGATGTGTCATTCCAATGTAGTGTTTGGTCCAGAATGTCTGAGAAGACGCTTGGAAGTGCCTGGGAGGGGAATGGTCAGTTTCAGCGTAGGTAGTGCCTGAGAGTTAAATGCCAGGATGAGAAGGTGCCCTTTGTGGGGCTTAAGTCTGGGGTGTCGTGTCAGGGACAGTAGGTAAGGGTCCTTGGTGAAGCAGGCAAGGGTGGGAAAGTAGTGTTTGTTGTCTTTGGCTCCTCGCCGAGAGTTGTGCTGTGGCTGCTTCAGGCGAGGTCCAGCTTTGGTTCCTAGCCCGAGAGTTGTGCTTTAGAAGTGCCTGGAGAAGTCCTGAGCCTGGGAGACCTTCCTAGATACGGTTGGCCGCTTCTTGCGCCGTGGGCTGGCCCCCTGCGTAGCAACGAGCGTGCGTTTTTGTGAGTATGAAAGCCCGAGCCTCATGCTGTGTGAGGGAGGCAGAAGCTCATGCCAGCCAGGTGAAGGTTGCCTGCGCGGGGACGCCCGCTAAGGTTGGGCCTGCCACCTCGCACTGCCATGACGACTGTCGGAGCTGGTTTGCTGATGGTCTTCCCAGGGTCCTTGGGGTTGGTAAGATAAGGAACCATGAGAAGCATGCTTTGCTATCTCTATAGTTTTTTTTTTTGTCTTAATAAGCTAGCTGTGAGTTTTCTGCTTGTCTCTGGTTTTCTCTTACCTATAATTCTTGAACTCTGGAACATCTGTGGTGGGGTTTTATAATCGCAGTGTAGTTCACTTCTCTTGGTGAGCTGTGTGAATGGACAGAAGAGCTGTGAGAATAAGCTTGGGTTTAATGAGTCAGAGGCAGAGAGCCTGCTTGGGAGTGGGTGTGATAGTCTATGTAGAGTTAGTGTCTGAGGCAGAGGGTGTGAGGGTCTGTGTTGAGATTGACAGGCATACACAGACTCCTATTCAGACAACCCAGGTGTCAGTGTGAGCTTAGGCTGAGTCTTAGAGGCAGATAAAGCTTTTCCTTGGCGTTGCTGTGAATAAGGCCAGGTTGTTCTTGCAGATGGCGAGATGGTTAGCCCTGTGTGAGAGGCTGATGGAGGAGGGTTGAGCTGAGTGCAGGTACCAGGTGGGTAAATTTTTTGTTTCAGAAGGAAGCTATGCCTTATTCTCCTGGCTGGCTTATGACTTGCTGTGTTTTTTTAAATTGGTAGGTGCGGAGCGAGGTGCGAAGCAGAGCTGGGTGCCCCTGAGCTGTCTTGGACTCGGTGAGTTCTGCTTATCAGACTGAAGCAGCAAGTGAGTGAGGGTCTTGTGGTTTTTGTGAAATTAAAACCAGCTTTTCATGTTGTGTTCTGCAGGGGGTGCCCAGGATCAAAGAAGAGAAGGGAAGGCGTGCAAAGTCCAATGGAGGAGTAGCAGAGTGACGGGAGAGGGAGTGGGGAGTTGGTGAGGGGAGGGTGTGACTTTGAACCCTCTCTCAGGGTTTGTCTGTTTGCCTTTGTGTTTCAGGTGCTGCAGGTATCTTGGGAGAGGTGAAGGTGCCAATGTTGGAGGGCTGTGAGGAGGTAAGGGGTTTGTGTGTGTGTGCGGTAGCTTAGAATTGAGAAGAACATGTTCAGTGCTTTTAGTATTTGTGTTTGGTATTGCAGGTCTTGCCCTGGATCTTTGGAGTAGGATGAGAGCTTGAGGTGAGTCAGGGAGGTAAAGAGAAGGATTGTGGTGTCGGTCACTTTTGCAAGAACCATGGTCATTGTCTTCTGTTGCGCTCCTAGGGCACGGAGGGCAGGAGAGGCCCCAGGTCACTCTGTGGAATGGCTTTGGGACAGGTGAGTGCAGTGTTGAGGAGCTTTGGAGGAGGCCGAGGTTTGGTAAGGAGCAGGCTGGGCGGGATGGCTGGGGTGGTGGAGATGAGGGCCACCACAGGCTGTTCCCTGTTTTTGGTTTGTTTCTGCAGATGATGAAGAGGAACTTGTCAAGGTCTGCAGCATGGCTGGCATCTGCCGTGGGGGTTCTGAGCAGTGAGGTTGCTTCGAGACGCATGGAACTATGCAAGCTAAGTAGAGGGACTGCTTTAGGAGGTGAGGGGGTGGGAGACAATGTCAGAATGGCAGGAAGGTGTTTGAGATGTATCATTCCAATGTAGTGTTTGAGGCTGAATGTCTGAGAAGACGCTTGGAGGTGGCTGGGAGGGGAATGGTCAGTTTCAGCGTAGGTAGTGCCTGGGAGTTAAATGCCAGGATGAGAAGGTGCCCTTTGTGGGGCTTAAGTCTGGGGTGTCGTGTCAGGGACAGTAGGTAAGGGTCCGTGGTGAAGCAGGCAAGGGTGGGAAAGTAGTGTTTGTTGCCTTTGGCTCCTCGCCGAGAGTTGTGCTGTGGCTGCTTCAGGCGAGGTCCAGCTTTGGTTCCTAGCCAGAGAGTTGTGCTTTAGAAGTGCCTGGAGAAGTCCTGAGCCTGGGAGACCTTCCTAGATACGGTTGGCCGCTTCTTGCGCCGTGGGCTGGCCCCCTGCGTAGCAACGAGCGTGCGTTTTTGTGAGTATGAAAGCCCGAGCCTCATGCTGTGTGAGGGAGGCAGAAGCTCATGCCAGCCAGGTGAAGGTTGCCTGCGCGGGGACGCCCGCTGAGGTTGGGCCTGCCACCTCGCACTGCCATGATGATTGTCGGAGCTGTTTGCTGATGGTCTTCCCAGGGTCCTTGGGGTTGGTAAGATAAGGAACCAGGAGAAGTATGCTTTGCTATCTGTATAGTTTTCTGTATTAATAAGCTAGCTGTGAGTTTTCTGCTTTTCTCTGGTTTTCTGTCACCTGGAATTCTTGAACTTTGGAATGTATGTGGTGGGGTTTCATAATCACAGTGTAGTTCTCTCCTCTTGATGAGCTGTGTGAATGGACAGAATAGCTGTGAGCATAAGCTTGGGTTTAATGAGTCAGAGGCAGAGAGCCTGCTTGGGAGTGGGTGTGATAGTCTATGTAGAGTTAGTGTCTGAGCCAGAGCGTGTGAGGGTCTGTGTTGAGATTGTCTGAATCAGAATCTGTGTATGCCCCTCAACCCCTGTGTCGGTGTGAGCTTGGGTTGAGACTTAGAGGCAGAACAAGCTTTTGCTTGGCATTGCTGTGAATAAGACCCGGCTGTTCTTGCAGATGGTGAGATGGTTAGCCACGTGTGAGAGGCTGATGGAGGAGGGTTGAGCTGAGTGACAGTACCAGGTGAGTCAATCTGTGGTGACAGAAGGAAGCTATGCCTTATTCTCCTGGCTGGCTTTTGACTTGCTATATGTTAATTTGGAGGTGCGGAGGGAGGAGCCAAGCGAGATACCTGCCCCTCAGCTGGCTTGAACCCGGTGAGCTATGCTTCGCAGGCTGCAGCAACAGGAGATTCGGTGTCTTGTAATCTTTGTGGAATTTGAAACATCCCTTGTGTTGTGTTTTGTAGGCGATACCTGGTCTCAGACATAGAACCGAAGATCTGCACAGGCCAGCGGTAAAGTACCGAGAGAGGGAGATGGCACTTGGTGAGGGAAGGGTGCAGCTTTGAGCCCTCTCTCAGTGTGTCTGCTTCTGTTTCTTTTTCAGGTGCCGCAGCCAACTCGGGAGAGGTGAAGGCGCCAAGCGTGGGGAGCTGTGAAGAGGTAAGTGGGTTGTGTGTGTGTGTGTGTGTGTGTGTGTGTGTGATGGCTGGGTGTTGAGGAGAACATGGTGAAGGGGTTCAGTATTTGTGTTTGGTATTGCAGGGCCTGCCCTCTGCCTTTGGACTGGGATGAGTTCTTGAGGTGAGTCAGTGAGGTAAGCAGAAGGATTTTGGGTTTGGTCCCTTTTGCGAACACCCTGGTCGTTTCTCTCTATTGCACTCCTAGGACTCGGAGGGCAGGGCAGGCCCGGAATCAGACTCTCAAATCGTTTTGGGACAGGCAAGGTGAGCACAATGTTGAGGAGGTTTGGAGGATGCAGATGGCTGTGACGCGACAGGCCGCTGGGCTTGGCTGGAGTGGTGGTGATAGCGGCCAGCACAGCGTGGTCCCCTTTCTTGGTTTGTTTCTGGCAGATGATGAAGAGGAACTTGGCAACGGCTGCAGCATCGCTGGAGTCTGCTGTGGGAGTTCTGAGCAGTGAGGCTGCCTGAAGAGCTGTGGCAGGATGCACGCTAAGTAGAGGCACTGCTTTTTGAGGCGAGGGGGTGGGGGACAATATCAGAATGGCAGGAAGGGGTTTGAGATGTAGTGTTGTGATGTAGTATTTGATTCAGAATGTCTGAATGTCCGAGAACACGCTTGAAGGTGCCTGGGAGGGGAATGGTCAGCTCTAGTGAAGGTAGTGCCTGAGAATTAAATGCCAGGATGAAAATGTGCCATTTGTGGGGCTTAAGTCTGGGGTATCGTTTCATGGGCAATAGGTAATGGTCCTTGGTGAACCAGGCAAGGGTGGGAAAGTAGTATTTGTTGTCATGGGCTCTTCACAGAGAGTTGTGCTTTTGATGCTTCATGGAAAGTCCAGCTTTGGTTCCTAGCCCGAGAGTTGTGCTTTAGAACTGCCTGGGGAAGTCCTGACCCTGGGAGACCTTCCTAGATACGGTTGGCCGCTTCTTGCGCCGTGGGCTGGCCCCCTGCGTAGCAACGAGCGTGCGTTTTTGTGAGTATGAAAGCCCGAGCCTCATGCTGTGTGAGGGAGGCAGAAGCTCATCCCAGGCAGGTGAAGGTTGCCTGCGCGGGGACGCCCGCTAAGGTTGAGCCTGCCACCTCGCACTGCCATGATGATTGTCGGAGCTGGTTTGCTGATGGTCTTCCCGGGGTACTTGGGGTTGGTAAGATAAGGAACCAGGAGAAGCATGCTTTGCTATCTGTATAGTTTTCTGTATTAATAAGCTAGCTGTGAGTTTTCTGCTTGTCTCTGGTTTTCTCTTACCTGGAATTCTTGAACTCTGGAACATCTGTGGTGGGGTTTTATAATCGCAGTGTAGTTCACTTCTCTTGGTGAGCTGTGTGAATGGACAGAAGAGCTGTGAGAATAAGCTTGGGTTTAATGAGTCAGAGGCAGAGAGCCTGCTTGGGAGTGGGTGTGATAGTCTATGTAGAGTTAGTGTCTGAGGCAGAGGGTGTGAGGGTCTGTGTTGAGATTGACAGGCATACACAGACTTCTATTCAGACAACCCAGGTGTCAGTGTGAGCTTAGGCTGAGTCTTAGAGGCAGATAAAGCTTTTCCTTGGCGTTGCTGTGAATAAGGCCAGGTTGTTCTTGCAGATGGCGAGATGGTTAGCCCTGTGTGAGAGGCTGATGGAGGAGGGTTGAGCTGAGTGCAGGTACCAGGTGGGTAAATTTTGTGTTTCAGAAGGAAGCTATGCCTTATTCTCCTGGCTGGCTTATGACTTGCTGTGTTTTTTTAAATTGGTAGGTTTGGAGCGTGGTGCGAAGCAGAGCTGGGTGCCCCTGAGCTGTCTTGGACTAGGTGAGTTCTGCTTATCAGACTGAAGCAGCAAGTGAGTGAGGGTCTTGTGGTTTTTGTGAAATTAAAACCAGCTTTTCATGTTGTGTTCTGCAGGGGGTGCCCAGGATCAAAGAAGAGAAGGGAAGGCGTGCAAAGTCCAATGGAGGAGTAGCAGAGTGACGGGAGAGGGAGTGGGGAGTTGGTGAGGGGAGGGTGTGACTTTGAACCCTCTCTCAGGGTTTGTCTGTTTGCCTTTGTGTTTCAGGTGCTGCAGGTATCTTGGGAGAGGTGAAGGTGCCAATGTTGGAGGGCTGTGAGGAGGTAAGGGGTTTGTGTGCGTGTGTGGTAGCTTAGAATTGAGAAGAAGGTGTTCGGTGCTTTTAGTATTTGTGTTTGGCATTGCAGGTCTTGCCCTGGATCTTTGGAGTAGGATGAGAGCTTGAGGTGAGTCAGGGAGGTAAGGAGAAGGATTGTGGTGTCGGTCACTTTTGCAAGAACCATGGTCATTGTCTTCTGTTGCACTCCTAGGGCACGGAGGGCAGGAGAGGCCCCAGGTCACTCTGTGGAATGGCTTTGGGACAGGTGAGGGCAGTGTTGAGGAGCTTTGGAGGAGCCCGAGGGTTGGTAAGGAACAGGCTGGGCGGGATGGCTGGGGTGGTGGAGATGAGGGCCACCACAGGCTGTTCCCTGTTTTTGGTTTGTTTCTGCAGATGATGAAGAGGAACTTGTCAAGGTCTGCAGCATGGCTGGCGTCTGCCGTGGGAGTTCTGAGCAGTGAGGTTGCCTCGAGAGGCATGGGACTATGCAGGCTAAGTAGAGGGATCGCTTTAGGAGGCAAGGGGGTGGGAGACAGCGTCAGAATGGCAGGAAGGTGTTTGAGATGTATCATTCCAATGTAGTGTTTGATCCAGAATGTCTGAGAAGACGCTTGGAGGTGGCTGGGAGGGGAATGGTCAGTTTCAGCGTAGGTAGTGCCTGAGAGTTAAATGCCAGGATGAGAAGGTGCCCTTTGTGGGGCTTAAGTCTGGGGTGTCGTGTCAGGGACAGTAGGTAAGGGTCCTTGGTGAAGCAGGCAAGGGTGGGAAAGTAGTGTTTGTTGTCTTTGGCTCCTCGCAGAGAGTTGTGCTGTGGCTGCTTCAGGCGAGGTCCAGCTTTGGTTCCTAGCCAGAGAGTTGTGCTTTAGAAGTGCCTGAAGAAGTCCTGACCCTGGGAGACCTTCCTAGATACGGTTGGCCGCTTCTTGCGACGTGGGCTGGCCCCCTGCGTAGCAACGAGCGTGCGTTTTTGTGAGTATGAAAGCCCGAGCCTCATGCTGTGTGAGGGAGGCAGAAGCTCATCCCAGGCAGGTGAAGGTTGCCTGCGCGGGGACGCCCGCTAAGGTTGAGCCTGCCACCTCGCACTGCCATGATGATTGTCGGAGCTGGTTTGCTGATGGTCTTCCCGGGGTACTTGGGGTTGGTAAGATAAGGAACCAGGAGAAGCATGCTTTGCTATCTGTATAGTTTTCTGTATTAATAAGCTAGCTGTGAGTTTTCTGCTTGTCTCTGGTTTTCTCTTACCTGGAATTCTTGAACTCTGGAACATCTGTGGTGGGGTTTTATAATCGCAGTGTAGTTCACTTCTCTTGGTGAGCTGTGTGAATGGACAGAAGAGCTGTGAGAATAAGCTTGGGTTTAATGAGTCAGAGGCAGAGAGCCTGCTTGGGAGTGGGTGTGATAGTCTATGTAGAGTTAGTGTCTGAGGCAGAGGGTGTGAGGGTCTGTGTTGAGATTGACAGGCATACACAGACTTCTATTCAGACAACCCAGGTGTCAGTGTGAGCTTAGGCTGAGTCTTAGAGGCAGATAAAGCTTTTCCTTGGCGTTGCTGTGAATAAGGCCAGGTTGTTCTTGCAGATGGCGAGATGGTTAGCCCTGTGTGAGAGGCTGATGGAGGAGGGTTGAGCTGAGTGCAGGTACCAGGTGGGTAAATTTTGTGTTTCAGAAGGAAGCTATGCCTTATTCTCCTGGCTGGCTTATGACTTGCTGTGTTTTTTTAAATTGGTAGGTTTGGAGCGTGGTGCGAAGCAGAGCTGGGTGCCCCTGAGCTGTCTTGGACTAGGTGAGTTCTGCTTATCAGACTGAAGCAGCAAGTGAGTGAGGGTCTTGTGGTTTTTGTGAAATTAAAACCAGCTTTTCATGTTGTGTTCTGCAGGGGGTGCCCAGGATCAAAGAAGAGAAGGGAAGGCGTGCAAAGTCCAATGGAGGAGTAGCAGAGTGACGGGAGAGGGAGTGGGGAGTTGGTGAGGGGAGGGTGTGACTTTGAACCCTCTCTCAGGGTTTGTCTGTTTGCCTTTGTGTTTCAGGTGCTGCAGGTATCTTGGGAGAGGTGAAGGTGCCAATGTTGGAGGGCTGTGAGGAGGTAAGGGGTTTGTGTGCGTGTGTGGTAGCTTAGAATTGAGAAGAAGGTGTTCGGTGCTTTTAGTATTTGTGTTTGGCATTGCAGGTCTTGCCCTGGATCTTTGGAGTAGGATGAGAGCTTGAGGTGAGTCAGGGAGGTAAGGAGAAGGATTGTGGTGTCGGTCACTTTTGCAAGAACCATGGTCATTGTCTTCTGTTGCACTCCTAGGGCACGGAGGGCAGGAGAGGCCCCAGGTCACTCTGTGGAATGGCTTTGGGACAGGTGAGGGCAGTGTTGAGGAGCTTTGGAGGAGCCCGAGGGTTGGTAAGGAACAGGCTGGGCGGGATGGCTGGGGTGGTGGAGATGAGGGCCACCACAGGCTGTTCCCTGTTTTTGGTTTGTTTCTGCAGATGATGAAGAGGAACTTGTCAAGGTCTGCAGCATGGCTGGCGTCTGCCGTGGGAGTTCTGAGCAGTGAGGTTGCCTCGAGAGGCATGGGACTATGCAGGCTAAGTAGAGGGATCGCTTTAGGAGGCAAGGGGGTGGGAGACAGCGTCAGAATGGCAGGAAGGTGTTTGAGATGTATCATTCCAATGTAGTGTTTGATCCAGAATGTCTGAGAAGACGCTTGGAGGTGGCTGGGAGGGGAATGGTCAGTTTCAGCGTAGGTAGTGCCTGAGAGTTAAATGCCAGGATGAGAAGGTGCCCTTTGTGGGGCTTAAGTCTGGGGTGTCGTGTCAGGGACAGTAGGTAAGGGTCCTTGGTGAAGCAGGCAAGGGTGGGAAAGTAGTGTTTGTTGTCTTTGGCTCCTCGCAGAGAGTTGTGCTGTGGCTGCTTCAGGCGAGGTCCAGCTTTGGTTCCTAGCCAGAGAGTTGTGCTTTAGAAGTGCCTGAAGAAGTCCTGACCCTGGGAGACCTTCCTAGATACGGTTGGCCGCTTCTTGCGACGTGGGCTGGCCCCCTGCGTAGCAACGAGCGTGCGTTTTTGTGAGTATGAAAGCCCGAGCCTCATGCTGTGTGAGGGAGGCAGAAGCTCATCCCAGGCAGGTGAAGGTTGCCTGCGCGGGGACGCCCGCTAAGGTTGAGCCTGCCACCTCGCACTGCCATGATGATTGTCGGAGCTGGTTTGCTGATGGTCTTCCCGGGGTACTTGGGGTTGGTAAGATAAGGAACCAGGAGAAGCATGCTTTGCTATCTGTATAGTTTTCTGTATTAATAAGCTAGCTGTGAGTTTTCTGCTTGTCTCTGGTTTTCTCTTACCTGGAATTCTTGAACTCTGGAACATCTGTGGTGGGGTTTTATAATCGCAGTGTAGTTCACTTCTCTTGGTGAGCTGTGTGAATGGACAGAAGAGCTGTGAGAATAAGCTTGGGTTTAATGAGTCAGAGGCAGAGAGCCTGCTTGGGAGTGGGTGTGATAGTCTATGTAGAGTTAGTGTCTGAGGCAGAGGGTGTGAGGGTCTGTGTTGAGATT
This sequence comes from Pezoporus flaviventris, assembly GCF_033815535.1. Lineage (NCBI taxonomy): Eukaryota > Metazoa > Chordata > Aves > Psittaciformes > Psittacidae > Pezoporus > Pezoporus flaviventris. Next base: position 46,277 of record NW_026892839.1, on the reverse strand, counting down.
GACAGGCATACACAGACTTCTATTCAGACAACCCAGGTGTCAGTGTGAGCTTAGGCTGAGTCTTAGAGGCAGATAAAGCTTTTCCTTGGCGTTGCTGTGAATAAGGCCAGGTTGTTCTTGCAGATGGCGAGATGGTTAGCCCTGTGTGAGAGGCTGATGGAGGAGGGTTGAGCTGAGTGCAGGTACCAGGTGGGTAAATTTTGTGTTTCAGAAGGAAGCTATGCCTTATTCTCCTGGCTGGCTTATGACTTGCTGTGTTTTTTTAAATTGGTAGGTTTGGAGCGTGGTGCGAAGCAGAGCTGGGTGCCCCTGAGCTGTCTTGGACTAGGTGAGTTCTGCTTATCAGACTGAAGCAGCAAGTGAGTGAGGGTCTTGTGGTTTTTGTGAAATTAAAACCAGCTTTTCATGTTGTGTTCTGCAGGGGGTGCCCAGGATCAAAGAAGAGAAGGGAAGGCGTGCAAAGTCCAATGGAGGAGTAGCAGAGTGACGGGAGAGGGAGTGGGGAGTTGGTGAGGGGAGGGTGTGACTTTGAACCCTCTCTCAGGGTTTGTCTGTTTGCCTTTGTGTTTCAGGTGCTGCAGGTATCTTGGGAGAGGTGAAGGTGCCAATGTTGGAGGGCTGTGAGGAGGTAAGGGGTTTGTGTGCGTGTGTGGTAGCTTAGAATTGAGAAGAAGGTGTTCGGTGCTTTTAGTATTTGTGTTTGGCATTGCAGGTCTTGCCCTGGATCTTTGGAGTAGGATGAGAGCTTGAGGTGAGTCAGGGAGGTAAGGAGAAGGATTGTGGTGTCGGTCACTTTTGCAAGAACCATGGTCATTGTCTTCTGTTGCACTCCTAGGGCACGGAGGGCAGGAGAGGCCCCAGGTCACTCTGTGGAATGGCTTTGGGACAGGTGAGGGCAGTGTTGAGGAGCTTTGGAGGAGCCCGAGGGTTGGTAAGGAACAGGCTGGGCGGGATGGCTGGGGTGGTGGAGATGAGGGCCACCACAGGCTGTTCCCTGTTTTTGGTTTGTTTCTGCAGATGATGAAGAGGAACTTGTCAAGGTCTGCAGCATGGCTGGCGTCTGCCGTGGGAGTTCTGAGCAGTGAGGTTGCCTCGAGAGGCATGGGACTATGCAGGCTAAGTAGAGGGATCGCTTTAGGAGGCAAGGGGGTGGGAGACAGCGTCAGAATGGCAGGAAGGTGTTTGAGATGTATCATTCCAATGTAGTGTTTGATCCAGAATGTCTGAGAAGACGCTTGGAGGTGGCTGGGAGGGGAATGGTCAGTTTCAGCGTAGGTAGTGCCTGAGAGTTAAATGCCAGGATGAGAAGGTGCCCTTTGTGGGGCTTAAGTCTGGGGTGTCGTGTCAGGGACAGTAGGTAAGGGTCCTTGGTGAAGCAGGCAAGGGTGGGAAAGTAGTGTTTGTTGTCTTTGGCTCCTCGCAGAGAGTTGTGCTGTGGCTGCTTCAGGCGAGGTCCAGCTTTGGTTCCTAGCCAGAGAGTTGTGCTTTAGAAGTGCCTGAAGAAGTCCTGACCCTGGGAGACCTTCCTAGATACGGTTGGCCGCTTCTTGCGACGTGGGCTGGCCCCCTGCGTAGCAACGAGCGTGCGTTTTTGTGAGTATGAAAGCCCGAGCCTCATGCTGTGTGAGGGAGGCAGAAGCTCATGCCAGCCAGGTGAACGTTGCCTGCGCGGGGACGCCCGCTGAGTTTGGGCCTGCCACCTCGCACTGCCATGACGACTGTCGGAGCTGGTTTGCTGATGGTCTTCCCAGGGTCCTTGGGCTTGGTACGATAAGCAAACATGAGAAATGTCCTTTACTCTATCCTTTACTAGTTCCATCATTTTTGATATTATTAAGGTTGTGGAGAGTTCCGTGTTTGTCTCTGGTTTTCTGTCCCCTGGATTTTTTGAACTTTTGAACATCTGTGGTGGCTTTTTATAATCACAGTGTAGTTTTCTACCTTTGATCATGTGTGTGACCGATAACATTTCTTATCGTTTATGTTTGAGCAATGGTCCGTGCAGGGACGTAGTTTTGGCAGCCAGGGTGTTTAGGATGTTCCTGGGAAGACTGTTCCCGGTGATTTATTTCAGGGAGGCAGAGGTAGGCTTGGCAGGGAGGAGCGGAGGCAGAGTTTGGGCCCATGGGAAAGGCATCAGGGTGTTGCATTTGGCACGCGTGTGAGCATATGTAGATGCGTGGAAGCGTGTATGGGCTTTTGTAGTCTTAGGGCTTGTGTGTGTGCATGGGACCTGGGTTGTAGATTTAAAATATTTTTCCTGTCAGGTCTTTAGATGTTTAGAAACTAAAATCGCAGACATGGGATTTTTTTTTTTTGTTTTCCTCCCCAAGTTGGGTTTTTTTGGTGCTTCCAGCCAGTGTGCGAGGTGACGTTCGTCACTGCCTGTGGTTGAGCGGCGGTCGGTGCAGGTACGGGGTTTTCAGGCAGGGTAATTTTGAGGCTTTAGGGAATTGAGTTGCTGAGAATTCCTGACGCCAGGCTGGGGGGGTGTTGTTTTGTATTAGGAAAGAACATGTGAGAGTTGGTGTGGCAGCCCTTAAGTCGCTGTCTCATATAGGGGTGGAGGTGGTGGTTAAGTATGTTTCGGTGCAGTGAGTGTTGTCTGTTGGGTGCACGTAGTTAGCTTTGCAGACATAGAGAAAAATAAAGCGAGGGGAGGATGTTTAGAGGTCATATTGTAATGATACTGAGAGAAATGTATTTTTGTCTGCAGGTTAGTGTGTAGAGGACCTGTAGATTGCAGAGGAGCTCCTTCTGTTTCTGGATGGCGATTGGCAGCATGTAGAAGATTTCAGAGGCAGGAAAGCTGTCCGTGTCAAATGGAAGGCTGCATTGCCGTGTGTAAAGGACGTCTGATGATGGTTATGTGACCAAGCATGCTACCTGTCTAGCATCTTGTGTAAGTAGTAAAGCGTTGTTGGATTTCTGAGGATGCATTGTAAAATGTGAATGATGTCATTTATGTATGTAAATGCATTTAAATGAAATGTATGATGTGACCTTACATGAACTTGGTTAATTAGTAAATGTTATTGGTATTGGCCTCCGAATGCTGGTGTTAGACTTCGAATGCCGGTGTTAGGCTTGGAAAGCTGGTGTTCACCTTAAAATGAATGTCTTAGTGCTAGAATGCTGGTGTTAGTCTTAAAATGGATGTCTTAGTCTCAGAATGTTGGTGTTCGTCTTAGAGCGCTGGTGTTAGTCTTAGGGTGCATATCAGTCTTAGAATGCATGACAGCGTTAGAATGTCGGTCTTAGTCTCTGAATGGTGGTGTTAGTTTTAGAATGCATGTCAGTGTTAGTTTGTGGGTTGTTGTCTGTTTAGGGCTTGTGTGTATGGGTGGGATGTGGGTTGTCGATTTAAAATGTTTTCCCTTTTTGGATTTTGAGATATTTAGAAACAAAAAGTCACAGATGGGGGGTGTTGTTTTTCTCTCTCTACCGGCAGGGGATTTTTTCCCCGGTCCCGGCTGGTCTGCGAGGCGACATTTGTCAACGCTTCTGTTTGAGCAATGTTGGGTGCAGGGACGGTGTTTTGGCAGGCAGGGTTTTCAGGATGTTCCCATGAGCGCGGTGCCCGTGTATTTATTCTCAGCGAGGCAGGGGTAGGCATCGGAAGGGAAGAGCAGAGGTGGGTTTTGGAGCAGTGAGGCCGGCGGCAGGGGAATGCGTTTGGTATGTGTGTGAGCGTATATAGATGCGTGCAAGCGTGTGTGGGCAGTTCTAGGCTTTGGGCTTTTGTCTTTGCACCGAACGTGGGTTGTCAATTTAAAATGTTTTTAGAACTTGGATGCTTTTACAACTTAAAAGTTTTTAGAAATTAGTGTCTAATTGGAGAAAGTACTGTCTCAAAGGAGAACTTAGTGTCCAAATGGTGATTGTAGTGTCTAATTGGTGATCCTTGTGTCTAAGTGGAGAACCTTGTGTCTAAGTGGAGATCCTTGTGTCTAACTGGAGATCCTTGTGTCTATTTGGTGATCCTTGTGTCTAATTGCAGAACCCTGTGTCTAACTGGAGAACTTTGTGTGTGCTTGGAGAAGGTAGCATTTCGATGGACAAGTTATAGTTTCAATGGAGAACATAGCGTTCCAAAGCAGAACATAGCATTTCAATGCAGATCTTGGCGTTTGAATGCGGAACTTCGCATTTGAATGCAGAATTTAGTATTTCAGTGCAGAACTCAGCGTTTCGATGGATAAATTACCATTTCAATACAAAATTGAGTGTTTCAATAGAGAATTTCTTGTTTCATTTCTGAACTTAACGTTTCACTGAAGAACTTAGTGTTTCAATGCAGTATTTTAGTGTCTTAATGGAGAATTTAGCGTTTCAATGGCGTCTAACCCAGGATAATCTAAAGCCGGCTAAGCTAATCTGACCCGGGATAATCTGACCCGGGATAATCTGACCCGGGATAATCTGACCCGGGATAATCTGACCCGGGATAATCTGACCCGGGATAATCTGACCCGGGATAATCTGACCCGGGATAATCTGACCCGGGATAATCTGACCCGGATTAATCCGGCCCAGAAAAATCTGACCTGGGATAATCCGACCCGGATTAATCCGGCCCAGAAAAATCTGACCCTAAATTTTACCCTAATCCTAAACCTAACTCCCTAACACTACCCCTCACCAAAGAAGTCTCCCTAATCCTTATCCCTAAAATACACTAGGCTAATCTGCAACAGCCAGACTGTGTTAAACTTGGCTGGGATGGATTAAACTGAGCTGGACTGGGTTAAACTGGGCTGGACTGGATTAAATTTAGCTGGACTGGATTAAACTGGGCTGGACTGGATTGAACTGGGCTGGACAATGTTAAACTGTGCTACAGTGAACTGAACTACACTGGTCTGGATCTAACTGAGCTGGACTGGATTAAAACGGACTGGACTGGGTTAAACTGGCCTTGTCTGGATTAAACTGAGCTGGACTGGTTAAACTGGACTGGACTGGGTTAAACTCAGACGGACGGGATTAGAGTGGGCTTGAGTGAACTAAACTGGGCTGAATTAAACTGAGATGGACTGGATGAAACTGGGTTGGACTGTGTTAAATTAGGCTGGACTGGATTAAACTGGGCCGGACTAGGTTAAACTGTCTTGGGCTGGATTAAATTTATCTGCCCTTGATTAAACAGGGCTGCACTTGATTAAATTTAGCTGGACTGGATTAAATTGGGCTGGACTGCATTAAACTGAGCTGGACTGGGTTAAAATGCGCTGGGCTGGATCTAACTGAGCTGGACTGGATTAAACTGAGCTGGAAGGCGTTGAAGTGGGCTGGCCTGGATCAAACTGAGCTGGACTGTGTTTAAAGTGGGCTTGACTGGGTTAAACTGGGCTGGGCTGGATTGAAGAGAGCTGGACTGGATTAAACTGGGCTGGACAGGGTTAAACTGTGCTAGAGTGAACTAAACTGGGCTGGGCTGGATCAAACTGAGCTGGACTGGGTTAAACTGGGGTGGATTGGATTATACTGAGCTGGTGTGTATTAAATATGGCTGGACTGGGTTAAAGTGGGCTGGGCTGTATCAAACTGGGCTGGACTTGGTTAAAGTGGTCTGGGCTGGATTGAAGTGAGCTGGACTGGATTAAAACGGGCTGGACTGCGTTAAATTGGGCTGGGCTGTATCAGACTGGGCTGGACTGGGTTAAAGTTGGCTGGACTGGGTTAAACTGGGCTGGGCTGGATTGAACAGAGCTGGCCTGGATTAAACTGGGCTGGCCTGGATTAAACTGGGCTGGAGTAGATTATACTGAGCTGGGGGGTATTAAATATGGCTGGAGTGGATTAAACTGGGCTGGGCTGTATCAGACTGGGCTGGATTGGGTTAAACTGGGCTGGATTGGGTTAAATTGAGCCGGAGTGGATTAAACTGGACTGGACTGGGTTAAGCTGGGCTGGAGGGGATTATACTGAGCTGGAGTGTATTAAATATGGCTGGACTGTGTTAAACTGGGCTGGGCTGTATCAAACTGGGCTGGACTGGGTTAAAGAGGGCTGGGCTGGATTGAAGTGAGCTGGACTGGATTAAACTGGGCTGGGCTGGATCAAACTGAGCTGGACTTTGTTAATGTGGGCTGGACTGGGTTAAACTGAGCTGGACTGTGTTAAACTGGGCTGGGCTGGATCAAACTGAGCTGGACTGTGTTTAAACTGGGCTGGACTGGGTTAAAGTGGGCTGGGCTGGATTGAACTGGTCTGGACTGGATTAAACAGGGCTGGACAGGGTTAAACTGTGCTAGAGTGAACTGAGCTGAGCTGGATGGGATTAAACTGGGCTGGACTGGATTAAACGGGGCTGGACTGGGTTAAACTGTGCTAGAGTAAACTGAACTGGGCTGGGCAGGATTAAAGTGAGCTGGACTGGGTTAAACTGGGCTGGACTGGATTATATTGAGTTGGAGTGTATTAAATATGGCTGGACTAGGTTAAACTCGGCTGTGCTGGATTGAACTGAGCTGGACTGAATTAAATTGGGCTGGGCTGTGGTAAAAAGTGCTAGAGTGAACTGAAGTGGGCTGGGCTGCATTAAACTGAGCTGGACTGGATTAAACGGGGCTGGGCTGGATCAAAGTGAGCTGGACTAGGTTAAACTGGGCTGGACTGAGTTAAACTGGGCTGGACTGGGTTAAATTGAGCCAGACTGGATTAAACTGGGCTGGACTGGGTTAACCTGTGCTAGAGTGAACTAGGATCAAAGTGAGATGGACTAGGTTAAACTGGGCTGTGTTGGATCAATCTGAGCTGGACTGGGTTAAACTGCTCTGGCCTGGGTTAAACTGAGCTGGAGTGGATTATACTTAGCTGGAGTGTATTAAATATGTCTGGACTGGGTTAAACTGGCCAGGGCTGTATCAAACTGGGCAGGACTGGGTTAAACAGGGCTGGACTGGATTGAACTGATCTGGACTGGATTAAACTGGGCTGGACTGGGTTAAACTGTGCTGGAGTTTATTATACTGAGCTGGAATGTATTAAATATGGCTGGACTGGATTAAACTGGGCTGGGCTGGATCAAAGTGGGCTGGACTGGTTTAAAGTTGTCTGGACAGGGTTAAACTGGGCTGGGCTGTATCAAACTGGGCTGGACTGTGTTAAACTCGGCTGGACTGGGTTAAACTAGCCTGGGCTGGATTGAACTGAGCTGGACTGGATTGAAGTGGGCTGGATAGGGTTAAACTGTGCTAGAATGAACTGAACTGTGCTGGGCTGGATTAAACTGGGCTGGAGTGGGTTAAATATAGCTGGACAGGGTTAAACTGGGCTTGGCTGGATCAAACTGGGCTGGACAGGTTTAAACTGTGCTAGAGTGAACTGAACTGTGCTGGGCTGGATTAAAGTGAGCTGGACTGGGTTAAACGGGGCTGAACTGGGTTAAACTGGGCTGGGTTGGATCAAACTGAGCTGGATTGTGTTTAAAGGGGGCTCGACTGGGTTTAATGGGTCTGAACTGGATTATTCTGAGTTGGAGTGTATTAAATATGGCTGTACTGGCTAAGCTAGGCTGGGCTCGATTGAACTGAGCTGGAGTGAATTCAATTGGGCTGGAGTGGGTTAAACAGTGCTAGAGTGAACTGAAGTGGGCTGGGCAGGATTAAAGTGAGCTGGACTAAGTTAAACTGGGGTGGGCTGGGTTGGATTAAACTGGGCTGGACTGGGTTAAACTGTGCTCGAGTGAACTGAAGTGGGCTGGGCTGGGTCAAAGTGAGCTGGACTGGGTTAAACTGGGCTGGGCTGGATGAAACTGAGCTGGACTGTGTTTAAAGTTGGCTGGACTGGGTTAAACTTGGCTGGGCTGGATTGAACTGAGATGGACCGGATTAAACTGGTCTGGACTAAGTTAAACTAGGCTGGACTGGATTATACTGAGGTGGAGTGTATTAAATGTGGCTGGCCTGGGTTAAACTGGGCTGGACGGGGTTAAACTGGGCTGGACAGTGTTAAACTGGGTTGGGCTGTATCAAACTTGGCTGGCCTGGGTTAACCTGGGCTGGACTGGGTTAAACTGGTCTGGAGTGGATTATACTGAGCTGGTGTGTATTAAATATAGCTGGATTGGGTTAAACTGGGCTGGGCTGGATCAGACTTGGCTGGACTGGGTTAAACGGGCTGGACTGGGTTAAACTGGGCTGGACTGGATTATACTGAGCTGGAGTGCATTAAATATGGCAGGCCTGGGTTAACCTGGGCTGGGCTGGGTTAAACCGGGCTGGAGTGTATTATACTGAGCTGGTGTGTATTAAATATGGCTGGATTGGGTTAAACTGGGCTGGGCTGGATCAGACTTGGCTGGACTGGGTTAAACGGGCTGGACTGGGTTAAACTGGGCTGGACTGGGTTAAACTTTCCTGGGATGGATTGAATTGATCTGGAGTGGATAAAACTGGGCTGGACAGGGATAAACTGTGCTAGAGTGAACTGAACTGGGTTGGACTGTATCAAACTGGGCTGGGCTGGGTTAAACTGGGCTGGGCTGGATCATATTGGGCTGGACTGTGTTTAAAGTGGGCTGGACTGGGTTAAACTGGGCTGGAGTGAGTTAAACTGGGCTGGAGTATATTAACTATGGCTGGAGTGGGTTTAACTCGGCTGGGCTGGATCAAACTGGGCTGGCCTGGGTTAAACGGGGCTGGGCTGGATCAAACTGGGCTGGACAGGGTTCGAGTGTGCTAGAGTGACCTGAACTGGGGTGGGCTAGATGAAACTGAGCAGGACTGGGTTAAACTTTGCTGGGCTGGATCAAACTGAGCTGGACTGTGTTTAAAGTGGGCTGGACAGGGTGAAACTGGGCTTGACTGGGTTAAACTGGGCTGGGCTGGATGGAACTGAGCTGGAATGGGTTAAACTGGGCTGGGCTGGATTGAACTGAGCTGGACTGGGTTAAACTGGGCTTGACTGGGTTAAACTGAGCTGGACTGGGTTAAACAGGGCTGGGCTGGATTGAACTGAGCTGGACTGGGTTAAACTGGGCTTGACTGGGTTAAACGGAGCTGGACTGGGTTAAACAGGGCTGGACAGGGTTAAATTGTGCTAGAGTGAACTGTACTGGGCTGGACTGGGTTAAAGTGTACTGGGCTGGATCAAACTGAGCTGGACTGTGTTTAAAAGGGGCTGGACTGGGTTAAACTGGGCTGAACTGGATTATTCTGAGTTGGAGTGTATTAAAAATGGTTGGACTGGGTTAAACTGGGCTGGGCTAGATTGAACTGAGCTGGACTAAGTTAAATTGGGTTGGACTGGGTTAAACAGTGCTAGAGTGAACTGAAGTGGGCTGGGCAGGATTAAAGTGGGCTGGGCTGGATCAAACTGAGCTGGACTAGGTTAAACTGGGCTGGGCTGGATGAAACTGAGCTGGAATAGGTTAAACTGGGCTGGAATGAAGTATACTGAGCTGGAGTGTATTAAATACGGCTGGACTGAGTTAAACTGGGCTGGGCTGGGTTAACCTGGGGTGGACTGGGTGAAGCTGGGCTGGACTGGTTTAAACTGAGATGGAGTGTATTAAACTCGGCTGGACTGGAGTAAACTGGGCTGGCCTGGATTAAATTGAACTGGGCTGGGTTAAACTTGGCTGCGCTGGGTTAAATTGAGCTGGACTGGGTTAAACTGGGCTGGGATGGATTGAACTGATCTGGAGTGGATTAAACTAGGCTGGACAGGGTTAAACTGTGCTAGAGTAAACTGAACTGGGCTGGGCTGGATGAAACGGGGCTGGTCTGGGTTAAACTGGGGTGGATTGTATTATACTGAGCTGGTGTGTATTAAATATGGCTGGACTGGGTTAAAGTGGGCTGGGCTGGATCCAACTGGGTTGGACTTGGTTAAAGTGGGCTGGGCTGGATTGAATTGAGCTGGACTGGATTAAACTGGGTTGAGCTGGATTGCATTGAGCTGGACTGGATCAAACTGAGCTGTCCTGGATTAAACATGACTGGGCTGGGTTAAACATGACTGGGCTGGGTTAAACTCTGCTGCTGTGAACTAAACTGGGCTGAACTGTGTTAAACCGCGCTGGGTTTGATCAAATTTAGCTGGACTGGATTAAACAGGTCTGGACTGGATTAAACAGGGCTGGCCTGGGTTAAACTGGGCGTGGCTGGATTAAACTGGGCTGGACTGTGTCAAACTGAGTTGGGCTGGATTAAACTGAGCTGGACTGGGTTAAAGTGGGCTGGGCTGGATCCAACTGGGCTGGACTGGGTTAAACTGTGCTGGGCTGGATCAAACTGGGCTGGACAGGGTTAAACTGGGCTAGAGTGAACTGCACTGGGCTGGGCTGGATTCAAGTGAGCTGGACTGGGTTAAAGTGGATTGGGCTGGATCAAACTGAGCTGGACTGTGTTTAAAGGGGGCTGGACTGGATTAAACTGGGCTGAACTGGATTATACTGAGGTGGAGTGTATTAAATATGGCTGGACTGGGTTAAGCTGGGCTGGGCTGGATTGAACTGAGCTGGACTGAATTAATTTGGGCTGGACTGTGTTAAACAGTGCTCGTGTGAACTGAAGTGGGCTGGGCAGGATTAAAGTGAGCTGGACTGGGTTAAAGTGGGCTGGGCTGGATCAAACTGAGCTGGACTAGGTTAAACTGGGCTGGGCTGGATCAATCTGAGCTGGACTGTGTTTAAACTGGGCTGGAAAGGGTGAAACTGGCTTGGAGTGGAATGAACTGAGATGGACCGGATTAAACTGGTCTGGAGTAAATTAAACTAGGCTGGACTGGATTATACAGATGTGGAGTGTATTAAATATGGCTGGACTGGGTTAAACTGGGCTGGATCAAACTGGACTGGACAGGATTAAACTGTGCTAGAGTGAACTGAACTGGGCTGGGCTGGATGAAACTGAGCTGGACTGGGTTAAACTGGGCTGGGCTGGGTTAAATTGGGGTGGACTGGATTATACTGAGATGGAGTGTATTAAATATGACTGGACTGGGTTAAACTGGGCTGGGCTGTATCAGACTGGGCTGGACTGGGTTAAACTCGGCTGGGCTGGACTGAACTAAGATGGACCGGATTTAACTCGTCTGGACTAAGATAAACTAGGCTGGACTGGATTATACTGAGCTGGAGTGTATTAAATATGGCTGGACTGAGCTAAACTGGGCTGGGCTGTACCAAACTTGGCTGGACTGGTTTAAACTGGGCTGGATGGGGTTAAAATGGGCTGGACTGGGTTAAACTTGGCTGGGCTGGATCGAACTGGGCTGGACAGGGTTAAACTGTGCTAGAGTGAACTGAACTGGGCTGGGCTGGATTAAACTGGCCTGGAGTGGGTTAAATATGGCTGGACTGGGTTAAACTTGGCTGGGCTGGATCAAACTGGGCAGGACAGGGTTAAACTGTGCTAGAGTGAACTGAACTGTGCTGGGCTGGATTAAAGTGAGCTGGACTGGGTTAACCTGGGCTGGGTTGGATCAAACTGAGCTGGATTGTGTTTAAAGGGGGCTGGACTGGGTTAAACTGGTCTGAACTGGATTATTCTGAGTTGGAGTGTATTAAATATGGCTGTACTGGCTAAACTGGGCTGGGCTCGATTGAATTGAGCTGGAGTGAATTCAATTGGGCTGGAGTGGGTTAAACAGTGCTAGAGTGAACTGAAGTGGGCTGGGCAGGATTAAAGTGAGCTGGACTAAGTTAAAGTGGGCTGGGCTGGGTTGGGTTAAACTGGGCTGGACTGGGTTAAACTGTGCTCGAGTGAACTGAAGTGGGCTGGGCTGGGCTGGGTCAAAGTGAGCTGGACTGGGTTAAACTGGGCTGGGCTAGATGAAACTGAGCTGGACTGTGTTTAAAGTTGGCTGGACTGGGTTAAACTTGGCTGGGCTGGATTGAACTGAGATGGACCGGATTAAACTGGTCTGGACTAAGTTAAACTAGGCTGGAGTGGATTATACTGAGGTGGAGTGTATTAAGTGTGGTTGGCCTGGGTTAAACTGGGCTGGACGGGGTTAAACTGGGTTGGGCTGTATCAAATTTGGCTGGCCTAGGTTAAACTGGGCTGGACTGGGTTAAACTGGGCTGGGCTGTATCAAACTTGGTTGGCCTGGGTTAAACTGGGCTGGACTGGGTTAAACTGGGATGGAGTGGATTATACTGAGCTGGTGTGTATTAAATATGGCTGGACTGGGTTAAACTGGGCTTGGCTGGGTTAAACTGGGGTGGACTGCATTATACTGAGCTGGTGTATATTAAATATGGCTGGATTGGGTTAAACTGGGCTGGACTGGGTTAAACTGGGCTGGACTGGATATATACTGAGCTGGAGTGTATTAAATATGGCTGGACTGGGTTAAACAGGGCTGGGCTGGGTTAAACTTTCCTGGGATGGATTGAATTGATCTGGAGTGGATAAAACTGGGCTGGACAGGGATAAACTGTGCTAGAGTGAACTGAACTGGGTTGAGCTGTATCAAACTGGGCTGGGCTGGGTTAAACTGGGCTGGGCTGGATCAAACTGGGCTGGACTGTGTTTAAACTGGGCTGGACTGGGTTAAACTGGGCTGGAGTGGGTTAAACTGGGCTGGAGTATATTAACTATGGCTGGAGTGGGTTTAACTCGGCTGGGCTGGATCAAACTGTGCTGGGCTGGATCAAACTGTGCTAGACAGGGTTCAAGTGTGCTAGAGTGAACTGAACTGGGGTGGGCTAGATGAAACTGAGCAGGACTGGGTTAAACTTTGCTGGGCTGGATCAAACTGAGCTGGACTGTGTTTAAACTGGGCTGGCCTGTGTTAAATTGGGCTTGACTGGGTTAAACTGGGCTGGGCTGGATTGAACTGAGCTGGACTGGGTTAAACTGGGCTTGACTGGGTTAAACTGGGTTGGGCTGCATTGAACTGAGCTGGACTGGGTTAAACAGGGCTGGACAGGGTTAAAATGTGCTAGAGTGAACTGAACTGGGCTGGGCTGGGTTAAAGTGATCTGGACTGGGTTAAAGTGTACTGGGCTGGATCAAACTGAGCTGGACTGGGTTATTCTGAGTTGGAGTGTATTAAAAATGGTTGGACTGGGTTAAACTGGGCTGGGCTAGATTGAACTGAGGTGGACTAAATTAAATTGGGCTGGACTGGGTTAAACAGTGCTAGAGTGAACTGAAGTGGGCTGGGCAGGATTAAAGTGAGCTGGACTGGGTTAAACTGGGATGGGCTGGATCAAACTGAGCTGGACTAGGTTAAACTGGGGTGGGGTGGATCAAACTGGCTGGACTGGGTTAAAATGGGCTGGAGTGAACTAAACTGTGCTGGGCTAGATGAAACTCAGCTGGAATAGGTTAAACTGGGCTGGAATGGATTATACTGAGCTGGAGTGTATTAAATATGGCTGGACTGAGTTAAACTGTGCTGGGCTGGGTTAAACTGGGGTGGACTGGGTTAAACTGGGCTGGAGTGGATTAAATATGGCTGGACTGGGTTAAACTTGCCTGGACTGGGTTAAACTGTGCTGGTGTGTATTAATTGTGGCTGGACTGGGTTAAACTGGGTTGGACTGGGTTAAACTGGGCTGGGCTGGGTTAAACTGGGCTGGAGTGGATTATACTGAGCTGGAGTGTATTAAATATGGCTGGAGTGGGTTAAACTGGGCTGGATGAAACTGGGTTGGACTGGGTTAAACTTGGCTGAACTGGGTTAAACTGGGCTGAGATGGATTGAACTGATCTGGAGTGGATTAAACAAGGCTGGACAGGGTTAAAAATGACTGGGCTGGGTTAAACTCTGCTGCTGTAAACTAAACTGGCCTGGACTGTGTTAAACTGCGCTGGGTTTGATTAAATTTAGCTGGACTGGATTAAACTGGGCTGGGCTGGTTTAAACTGAGTTGGACTGGATTAAACTGAGCTGGACTGGGTGAAGCTGGGCTGGACTGGACTAAACTGCGCTGGCCTGGATTTAACTGAACTGGACTGGGTTAAACTTGGCTGCGCTGGGTTAAATTCAGCTGGACTGGGTTAAACAGGGCTTGACTGGGTTAAACTGAGCTGGACTGGGTTAAACTGGGCTGGGCTGGATCCAACTGAGCTGGAATGGGTTAAACTGGTCTGGACTGGGTTAAACTGGGGTGTACTGGATTATACTGATCTGGTGTGTATTAAATATGGCTTTACTGGGTTAAACTCGGCTGGACTGGGCTAAACTCGGCTGGGCTAATTTGATCTGAGATGAACTGGATTAAACAGGTCTGGACTGGGTTAAACTGGGCTGGGCTGTATCAAACTGGGCTGGACTGGGTTAAACAGGTCTGGGCTGGATTGAACTGAGCTGGACTGAATTAAACTGGGCTAGAGTGAACTGAACCGGGCTGGGCTGGATCAAACTGAGCTGGACTGGGTTAAACTGGGTTGGACTGTGTTAAACTGGGGTGGACTGGATTCTACTGTGCTGTTGTGTATTAAATATGGCTGGAGTGGGTTAAACTGGGTTGGAGTGGATCAAACTGAGCTGGAATGGGTTAAACTGGCCTGGACTGGGTTAAACTGGGGTGGACTGGATTCTACTGAGCTGTTGTGTATAAATATGGTTTGAACTGATCTGGAGTGGATTAAGCTGGGCTGGACAGGGTTAAACTGTGTTAGAGTGAACTGAACTGGGCTGGGCTGGATCAAACTGGGCTGGGCTGTGTTAAACTGGGGTGGGCTGTATTATACTGAGCTGGTGTGTATTAAATATGGCTGGACTGGGTTAAACTGGGCTGGGCTGTATCAGACTGGGCTGGACTGGGTTAAACACGGCTTGTCTGGATTGAACTGAGGTGGACCACATTAAACTCGTCTGGACTAAGTTAAACTAGGCTGGACTGGATTATCCTGACCTGGAGTGTATTGAATATGGCTGGACTGGGTTAAACTGGGCTGGGATGTATTGAACTGATCTGGAGTGGATTAAACTAGGCTGGACAGGGTTAAAGTGTGCCAGAGTGAACTGAAGTGGGCTGGGCTGGACCAAAGTGAGCTGGAATGGGATAAACTGGGCTGGGCAGGGTTAAAGTGGGCTGGACTGGGTTAAATTGAGCTGAACTGGATTAAACTGGGCTGGACAGGTTTAAACTATGCTGGGGTGAACTGAACTGGGGTGGGCTGGATCAAAGTGAGCTGGACTGGGTTAAACTGGGTTGGGCTGGATCAAACTGAGCTTTACTGTGTTTAAACTCGGCTGGACTGTGTTAAAGTGGGCTGGACTGGGTTAAACTGTGCTAGAGTGAACTGAACTGGGGTGGGCTAGATGAAACTGAGCAGGACTGGGTTAAACTTTGCTAGGCTGGATCAAACTGAGCTGGACTGTGTTTAAAGTGGGCTGGACAGGGTGAAACTGGGCTGGGCTGGATGGAAATGAGCTGGACTGGGTTAAACTGGGCTGGACTGGGTTAAACTGGGCTGGACTGGGTTAAAGTGTGCTGGAGTGAACTGAACTGGGCTGGATTGAACTGAGCTGGACTGGATTAAACTGGGCTGGACTGGGTTAAAGTGTGTTGGACTGGGTTAAATTGAGCCGGACTGACTCAAACTGAGCTGGACTGGGTTAAAGTGTGCTGGAGTGAACTGAACTCGGCTGGATTGAACTGAGCTGGACTGGATTAAATTGGGCTGGACAGGGTTAAACTGTGCTAGGGTGAACTGAACTAGGCTGGGCTGGATCAAAGTGAGCTGCTCTGGGTTAAACTGGGCTGGGGTGGATCAAACTGAGCTGGAAAGTGTTTCAAGTGGGCTGGACAGGGTTAAACTGGGCTGGAGTGGATTATACTGAGCTGGAGTGTATTAAATATTGCTGGACTGGGTTAAACTGGGCTGGGCTGTATCAGACTGGGCTGTCCCGGGTTAAACAGGGCTGGACTGGGTTAAACTGGGCTGGACTGGATTATACTGAGTTGGAGTGTATTAAATACGGCTGGAATGGGTTAAACTTGGCTGGACTGGGTTAAACTGGCCTGGGCTGGATCAGAATGGTCTGGACTGTGTTAAACTTGGCTGGGCTGGATGAAAACTGGGCTAGACTGGGTTAACTTGGGTGGACTGGATTATACTGAGCTGGAGTGTATTAAATATGGCTGGACTGGGTTAAAGTGGGCTGGGCTGTAACAAACGAGGCTGGACTGGGTTAAACATGGCTGGACTGGGTTAAACTGGGCTGGGCTGTATCAAACTAGGCGGGCCTGGGTTAAACTGGGCTGGGATGGATTGAACTGAGCTGGACTGAATTAAATTCGTCTGGACAGGGTTAAACTGTGCTAGAGTGAACTGAAGTGGGCTGGGCAGGATGGAAGTGAGCTAGACTGGGATAAAGTGGGCTGGGCTCGATCAAACTGAGCTGGACTGTGTTTAAACTGAGCTGGACTGTGTTAAACTGGGCTGGACTGGCTTAAACTGTGCTAGAGTGACCTGAAGTGGGCTGGGCTGGATCAAAGTGAGCTGGACTGGGTTAAACTGTGCTGGAGTAAACTGAACTGGGCTGGGGAGTATCAAACTGAGCTGGGCTGTATCAAAGTGGGTTGGCCTGGGTTAAACTGGGCTGGACAGGGTTAAACTGGGCTGGAGTGTATTAAATGTGGCTGGACTGGGTTAAACTTGGCTGGAGTGTGTTAAACAGGGCTGGGATGGATTGAACTGATCTGGAGTGGATTAAACTAGGCTGGACAGTGTTAAACTGTGCTAGAGTAATCTGAACTGGGCTGGGCTGGATGAAACGGGGCTGGGCTGGGTTAAACTGGGGTGGATTGTATTATACTGAGTGGGGGTGTATTAAATATGGCTGGACTGGGTTAAAGTGGGCTGGGCTGGATCCAACTGGGTTGGACTTGGTTAAAGTGGGCTGGGCTGGATTGAATTGAGCTGGACTGGATTAAACTGGGTTGAGCTTGATTGAATTGATCTGGACTGGATCAAACTGAGCTGTCCTGGATTAAACACAGCCGGACTGGCTTAAACATGACTGGGCTGTGTTAAACTCTGCTGCTGTGAACTAAACTGGGGTGGACTGTGTTAAACCGCGCTGGGTTTGCTTAAATTTAGCTGGACTGGATTAAACTGGGCTGGACTGGGTTAAACTGAGCTGGACTAGGTTAAACTGGGCGTGGCTGGATTAAACTGGGCTGGAGTGTGTCAAACTGAGTTGGGCTGGATTAAACTGAGCTGGACTGGGTGAAGCTGAGCTGGACTGGATTAAACTGAGATGGAGTGTATTAAACTTGGCTGGACTGGACTAAAGTGGGCTGGCCTGGATTAAACTGAACTGGACTGGGTTAAACTGGGCTGGACTGGGTTAAATTGAGCTGGACTGGGTTAAACTGGGCTGGACTGGGTTAAATTGGGCTTGGCTGGATTGAACTGAGGCGGACTGGGTTAAAGTGGGCTTGACTGGTTTATACAGTGCTAGAGTGAGCTGAAGTGGGCTGGGCAGGATGAAAGTGAGCTGGACTGGGTTAAAGTGGGCTGGGTTGTATCAAACTGGGCTGGCCTGGGTTAAACTGGGCTGGACTGGGGTAAAACTGGGCTGCACTGGGTTAAACTGGGCTGGGATGGATTGAACTGGGGTGGGCTTTATCAAATTGGGCTGGGCTGGGTTAAACTGGACTAGAGTGGATTATACTGAGCTGGAGTGTATTAAATATGGCTGGACTGGGTTAAACTGGGCTGGCCTGGGTTAAACTTGGCTGGACTGGGTTAAACTGGGCTGGGCTGTATCAAACTGGGCTGGCCTGGGTTAAACTGGGCTGGGCTGGGCTGTATCAAACTGGGCTGGCCTGGGTTAAACAGAGCTGGACTGGGTTAAACTGGGGTGGGCTGTATCAAACTGGGCTGGACAGTGTTAAACTGGGCTGGAGTGGATTATACTGAGCTGGAGTGTATTAAATATGGCTGGACTGGGTTAAACTGGGCTGGCCTGGGTTAAACTTGGCTGGACTGGGTTAAACTGGGCTGGGCTGTATCAAACTGGGCTAGCCTGGGTTAAACAGAGCTGGACTGGGTTAAACTGGGCTGGGCTGTATCAAACTGGGCTGGACAGGGTTAAACTGGGCTGGAGTGGATTATACTGAGCTGGTGTGTATTAAATATTGTTGGACTGGGTTAAACTGGGCTGGGGTGTATCAGACTGGGCTGGACTGGGTTAAACTCGGCTGGACTGGGTTAAACTGGGCTGGGATGGATTGAACTTATCTGGAGTGGATTAAACTGGGCTGGACAGGGTTAAACTGTGCTAGAGTGAACTGAACTGGGCTGGGCTGGATCAAACTGAGCTGGACTGGGTTAAACTGGGTTGGGCTGTGTTAAAGTGTGGTGGACTGGATTATACTGAGCTGGTGTGTATTAAATGTGGTTGGACTGGGTTAAACTGGGCTGGGCTGTATCAGACTTGGTTGGACTGGTTTAAAGTGGGCTGGGCTAGATTGAAGTGAGATGGACCGTATTAAACTGGTCTGGACTAAGTTAAACTAGGCTGGAGTGGATTATACTGAGCTGGAGTGTATTAAAAATGGCTGGACTGAGTTAAACTGGGTTGGGCTGTATCAAACTGGGCTGGTCTGGGTTAAACTGGGCTGGCCTGTGTTAAACTGGGCTGGAGTGTATTAAATATGGCTGGACTGGGTTAAACTGGGCTGGGCTGGATCAAACTAGGCTAGCCTGTGTTAAACTGTGTTGGGCTGTATCAAACTGGGCTGGCCTGCGTTAAACTGGGCTGGACTGGGTTAACCTGGGCTGGGCTGGATCAAACTGCGCTGGACAGGGTTAAACTGTGCTAGAGTGAACTGAACTGGGCTGGGCTGGATTAAAGTGAGCTGGACTGGGTTCAAGTGGACCGGGCTGGATCAAACTGAGCTGGACTGTTTAAACTTAGCTGTACTGGGTTAAACTGGGCTGGACTGGGTTAAACTGTGCTAGAGTGAGCTGCACAGGGCTGGGGTGGATCAAACTCAGCTGGAGTGGGTTAAACTGGGCTTGTCTGGGTTAAACAGTGCTAGAGTGAACTGAAGTGGGCTGGGCATTATGAAAGTGAACTGGACTGGGTTAAACTGGGCTGGGCTGGATCAAACTGGGCTGGACAGGGTTAAACTGGGCTGGAATGGATTGTACTGTGCTCGAGTGCATTAAATATGTCTGGACTGGGTTAAACTGGGCTGGGCTGCATCAAACTGGGCTGGACAGGGTTAAACTGGGCTAGAGTGAACTGCACTGGGCTGGGCTGGATTAAAGTGAGCTGGACTGGGTTAAAGTGAATCGGGCTGGATCAAACTGAGCTGGACTGTGTTTAAAGGGGGCTGGACTGGATTAAACTGGGCTGAACTGGATTATACTGAGGTGGAGTGTATTAAATATGGCTGGACTGGGTTAAACTGGGCTGGGCTAGATTGAACTGAGCTGGACTGAATTAATTTGGGCTGGACTGTGTTAAACAGTGCTAGTGTGAACTGAAGTGGGCTGGGCAGGATTAAAGTGAGCTGGACTAGGTTAAACTGGGCTGGGCTGGATCAAACTGAGCTGGACTAGGTTAAACTGGGCTGGGCTGGATCAAATTGAGCTGGACTGTGTTTAAAGTGGGCTGGACAGGGTGAAACTGGCCTGGAGTGGAATGAACTGAGATGGACCAGATTAAACTGGTCTGGAGTAAGTTAAACTAGGCTGGACTGGATTATACTGAGGTGGAGTGTATTAAATGTGGCTGGACTGGGTTAAACTGGGCTGGGCTGGATCAAACTGGACTGGACAGGATTAAACTGTGCTAGAGTGAACTGAACTGGGCTGGGCTGGATGAAACTGAGCTGGACTGGGTTAAACTGGGCTGGGCTGGGTTAAATTGGGGTGGACTGGATTATACTGAGATGGAGTGTATTAAATATGACTGGACTGGGTTAAACTGGGCTGGGCTGTATCAGACTGGGCTGGACTGGGTTAAACTCGGCTGGGCTGGACTGAACTAAGATGGACCGGATTTAACTCGTCTGGACTAAGATAAACTAGGCTGGACTGGATTATACTGAGCTGGAGTGTATTAAATATGGCTGGACTGAGCTAAACTGGGCTGGGCTGTACCAAACTTGGCTGGACTGGTTTAAACTGGGCTGGATGGGGTTAAGCTTGGCTGGACAGGGTTAAACTGTGCTCGAGTGAACTGAAGTGGGCTGGGCTGGGTCAAAGTGAGCTGGACGGGGTTAAACTGGGCTGGGCTGGATGAAACTGAGCTGGACTGTGTTTAAAGTTGGCTGGACTGGGTTAAACTTGGCTGGGCTGGATTGAACTGAGATGGATTAAACTGGTCTGGACTAAGTTAAACTAGGCTGGACCAGATTATACTGAGGTGGTGTGTATTAAATGAGGCTGGACTGGGTTAAACTGGGCTGGACAAGGTTAAACTGGGCTGGATAGGGTTAAACTGGGCTGGGCTGTATCAAACTTGGCTGGCCTGGGTTAAACTAGGCTGGACTGGGTTAAACTGGTCTGGAGTGGATTATACTGAGCTGGTGTGTATTAAATATGGCTGGACTGGGTTAAACTGGGCTGGGCTGGATCAGACTTGGCTGGACTGGGTTAAACGGGCTGGACTGGGCTGGACTGGATTATAATGAGCTGTAGTGTATTAAATATGGCTGGACTGGGTTAAACTGGGCTGGGCAGCATCAAACTGGGCTGGGCTGGGTTAAACTTTCCTGGGATGGATTGAATTGATCTGGAGTGGATAAAACTGGGCTGGACAGGGATAAACTGTGCTAGAGTGAACTGAACTGGGTTGGACTGTATCAAACTGGGCTGGGCTGGGTTAAACTGGGCTGGGCTGGATCAAACTGGGCTGGACTGTGTTTAAACTGGGCTGGACTGGGTTAAACTGGGCTGGAGTGGGTTAAACTGGGCTGGAGTCTATTAACTATGGCTGGAGTGGGTTTAACTCGGCTGGGCTGGATCAAACTGGGCTGGCCTGGGTTAAACGGGGCTGGGCTGGATAGGGTTCAAGTGTGCTAAAGTGAACTGTACTGGGGTGGGCTAGATGAAACTGAGCAGGACTGGGTTAAACTTTGCTGGGCTGGATCAAACTGAGCTGGACTGTCTTTAAACTGAGCTGGCTTGTGATAAACTGGGTTTGACTGGATTAAACTGGGCTGGGCTGGATTGAACTGAGCTGGACTGGGTTAAACTGGGCTTGACTGGGTTGAGCTGGACTGGGTTAAACTGGGCTTGACTGGGTTAAACTGGGCTGGGCTGCATTAAACTGAGCTGGACTGGGTTAAACAGGGCTGGACAGGGTTAAATTGTGCTAGAGTGAACTGAACTGGGCTGGGCTGGGTTAAAGTGAGCTGGACTGGGTTAAAGTGTACTGGGCTGGATCAAACTGAGCTGGACTGTATTTAAAGGGGGCTGGACTGGGTTAAACTGGGCTGAACTGGATTATTCTGAGTTGGAGTATATTAAATATGGTTGGACTGGGTTAAACAGGGCTGGGCTCGATTGACCTGAGCTGGAGTGAATTCAGTTGGGCTGGAGTGGGTTAAACAGTGCTAGGGTGAACTGAAGTGGGCTGGGCAGGATTAAAGTGAGCTGGACTGGTTTAAACTGGGCTGGGCTGGATCAAACTGAGCTGGACTATGTTAAACTGGGCTGGGGTGGTTTGAACTGATCTGGAGTGGGTTAAACTGGTCTGGATATGGTTAAACTGTGCTAGGGTGAACTGAACTGCGCTGGGCTGGATCAGACTGATCTGGACTGGGTTTAACTGGGCTGGGCTGGGTTAAACTGTGCTAGAGTAAACTGAACTGGGCTGGGCAGGATTAAAGTGAGCTGGCCTGGGTTAAACTGGGCTGGACTGTATTATATTGAGTTGGAGTGTATTAAATATGGCTGAACTAGGTTAAACTCGGCTGTGCTGGATTGAACTGAGCTGGACTGAATTAAATTGGGCTGGGCTGTGTTAAAAAGTGCTAGAGTGAACTGAAGTGGGCTGGGCTGCATTAAACTGAGCTGGACTGGATTAAACTGGGCTGGGCTGGATCAAAGTGAGCTGGACTAGGTTAAACTGGGCTGGACTGAGTTAAACTGGACTGGACTGGGTTAAATTGAGCCAGACTGGAGTAAACTGGACTGGGCTGGGTTAACCTGTGCTAGTGAGGTAGGATCAAAGTGAGCCGGACTAGGTTAAACTGCGCTGTGTTGGATCAAACTGAGCTGGACTGGGTTAAACTGCTCTGGCCTGGGTTAAACTGAGCTGGAGTGGATTATACTTAGCTGGAGTGTATTAAATATGGCTGGAGTGGGTTAAACTGGGCTGGGCTGTATCAAACTGGGCTGGACTGGGTGAAACTGGGCTGGGCTGGATTGAACTGATCTGGACTGGGTTAAACTGGGCTTGACTGGGTTAAACTGGGCTGGGCTGCATTGAACTGAGCTGGACTGGGTTAACAGGGCTGGACAAGGTTAAATTGCGCTAGAGTGAACTGAACTGGGCTGGGATGGGTTAATGTGTACCGGGCTGGATCAAACTGAGCTGGACTGTATTTAAAGGGGCTTGACTGGGTTAAACTGGGCTGAACTGGATTATTCTGAGTTGGAGTGTATTAAAAATGGTTGGACTGGGTTAAACTGGGCTGGGCTAGATTGAACTGAGCTGGACTAAATTAAATTGGGCTGGACTGGGTTAAACAGTGCTAGAGTGAACTGAAGTGGGCTGGGAAGGATTAAAGTGAGCTGGACTGGTTAAAACTGGGCTGGGCTGGATCAAACTGAGCTGGACTAGGTTAAACTGGGGTGGGGTTGATCAAACTGGGCTGGAATGGGTTAAAATGGGCTGGAGTGAACTAAACTGGGCTGGGCTGGATGAAACTGAGCTGGAATAGGTTAAACTGGGCTGGAATGGATTATACTGAGCTGGAGTGTATTAAATACAGCTGGACTGAGTTAAACTGTGCTGGGCTGGGTTAAACTGGGGTGGACTGTGTGAAGCTGGGCTGGACTGGATTAAACTGAGATGGAGTGTATTAAACTCGGCTGGACTGGAGTAAACTGGGCTGGCCTGGATTAAATTGAACTGGGCTGGGTTAAACTTGGCTGCGCTGGGTTAAATTGAGCTGGACTGGGTTAAACTGGGCTGGGGTGGATTGAACTGATCTGGAGTGGATTAAACTAGGCTGGACAGGGTTAAACTGTGCTAGAGTGAGCTGAACTGGGCTGGGCTGGATGAAACGGGGCTGGTCTGGGTTAAACTGGGGTGGATTGCATTATACTGAGCTGGTGTGTATTAAATATGGCTGGACTGGGTTAAAGTGGGCTGGGCTGGATCAAACTGGGTTGGACTTGGTTAAAGTGGGCTGGGCTGGATTGAACTGAGCTGGACTGGATTAAACTGGGTTGAGCTGGATTGCATTGAGCTGGACTGGATCAAACTGAGCTGTCCTGAATTAAACACAGCTGGACTGGGTTAAACATGACTGGGCTGGGTTAAACTCTGCTACTGTGAACTAAACTGGGGTGGACTGTGTTAAACCCCGCTGGGTTTGATCAAATTTAGGTGGACTGGATTAAACTGGGCTGGACTGGGTTAAACTGGGCTGGACTAGGTTAAACTGGGCGTGGCTGAATTAAACTGGGCTGGACTGTGTCAAACTGAGTTGGGCTGGATTAAACTGAGCTGGACTGGGTGAGGCTGGGCTGGACCGGATTAAACTGAGATGGAGTGTATTAAACTCGGCTGGACTGGACTAAACTGGGCTGGCCTGCATTAAACTGAACTGGACTGGGTTAAACTTGGCTGCGCTGGGTTAAATTGAGCTGGGCTAGGTTAAACTGGGCTTGACTGGGTTAAGCTGAGTTGGCCTGGGTTAAACTGGGCTGGGCTGGATCAAACTGAGCTGGAATGGGTTAAACTGGTCTGGACTGGGTTAAACTGGGGTGTACTGGATTATACTGATCTGGTGTGTGTTAAATGTGGCTGGACTGGGTTAAACTCGGCTGGACTGGGTTAAACTCGGCTGTGCTCGATTGAATTGAGATAAACTGGATTAAACTGGTCTGGACTGGCATAAACTGGGCTGGAGTGGATTATACTGAGCTGGAGTGTCTTAAATATGGCTGGACTGGGTTAAACTGGGCTGGGCTGTATGAAACTGGGCTGGACTGGGTTAAACAGGGCTGGGCTGGTTTGAACTGAGCTGGACTGAATTAAACTGGGCTAGAGTGAACTGAACTGGGCTGGGCTGGATCAAACTGAGCTGGACTGGGTTAAACTGGGTTGGGCTGGATCAAATTGAGCTGGAATAGGTTAAATTGTTCTGGATTGGGTTAAACTGGTCTGGACTGGATCAAACTGAGCTGGAATGGGTTAAACTGGTCAGGACTGGGTTAAACTGGGGTGGACTGGATTCTACTGAGCTGTTGTGTATTAAATATGGCTGGAGTGGGTTAAACTGGGCTGGAGTGGATTAAATATGGCTGGACTAGGTTAAACTGGGCTAGGCTGGATCAAACTGGGCTGCACTGGGTTAAACTGGGCTGGGATGGTTTGAACTGCTCTGGAGTGGATTAAACTGGGCTGGACAGGGTTAAACTGTGTTAGAGTGAACTGAACTGGCTTGGGCTGGATCAAACTGGGCTGGGCTGCGTTAAACTGGTCTGGGCTGTATTATACTAAGCTGGTATGTATTAAATATGGCTGGGCTGGGTTAAACTGGGCTGGGCTGTATCAGACTTGGCTGGACTGGGTTAAACACAGCTTGTCTGGATTGAACTGAGATGGACCGGATTAAACTCGTCTGGGCTAAGATAAACTAGGCTGGACTGGATTATACTGAGCTGGAGTGTATTAAATATGGCTGGACTGGGTTAAACTGGGCTGGGATGTATTGAACTGATCTGGAGTGGATTAAACTAGGCTGGACAGGGTTAAACTGTGCCAGAGTGAACTGAAGTGGGCTGGGCTGGATCAAACTGAGCTGGACTGGGTTAAACTGGGCTGGACTTGTTAAAGTGGGCTGGACTGGGTTAAATTGAGCCGAGCTGGATTAAACTGGGCTGGACAGGTTTAAACTGTGCTAGGGTGAACTGAACTGGGCTGGGCTGGATCAAAGTGAGGTGGACTGGGTTAAATTGGGTTGGGCTGGATCAAACTGAGCTGGACTGTGTTTAAACTCAGCTGGACTGCGTTAAAGTGGGCCGGACTGGGTTAAACTGTGCTAGAGTGAACTGAAGTTGGCTGGGCTGGATCAAGCTGAGCTGGACTGGGTTAAACTGGGCTGGGATGGATCAAACTGAGCTGGACTGTGTTTAAAGTGGGCTGGACTGGGTTAAACTGGGCTGGAGTGGATTATACTGAGCTGGAGTGTATTAAATATGGCTGGACTGGGTTAAACTGGGCTGGGCTGGGTTAAACTGGGCTGGGATGGTTTGAACTGATCTGGAGTGGATTAAAGCGGGCTGGACATGGTTAAACTGTGCTAGACTGAACTGAACTGGGCTGGGCTGGATCAAACTGAGCTGGGCTGGGTTAAACTGGACTGGGCTGGGTTAAACTTGGCTGGACTGGATTAAACTGGGCCGGACTGGGTTAAAGTGTCCTGGACTGTGTTAAATTGTGCCGGACTGGATCAAACTAAGCTGGACTTGGTTAAAGTGTGCTGGAGTGAACTGAACTGGGCTGGGGTGGATTGAACTGAGCTGGACTGACTTAAACTGGGCTGGACTGGGTTAAACTGTGCTAGAGTAAACTGAAGTGGGCTGGGCTGGATCAAAGTGAGCTGGACTGGGTTAAACTGGGCTGGGTTGTATGAAACTGAGCTGGATAGTGTTTCAAGTGGGCTGGACGGGGTTAAACTGGGCTGGAGTGGATTATACTGAGTTGGAGTGTATTAAATACGGCTGGAATGGATTTAAACTTGGCTGGAGTGCGTTAAACTGGGCTGGGTTGTATCAAACTGAGCTGGGCTGTGTTTAAACTGAGCTGGACTGGGTTAAACTGGGCTGGAGTGAACTGAAGTGGGCTGGACTGGATCAAACTGAGCTGGACTGGGTTAAGTGGGCTGGGGTGGATCAAATTGAGCTGGGGTGGATCAAACTGAGCTGGACTGTGTTTAAACTGAGCTGGACTGTGTTAAACTGGGCTGGGCTGGGTTAAACTGTGCTAGAGTGAACTGAAGTGGGCTGGATCAAAGTGAGCTGGACTGGGTTAAACTGGGCTGGGTTGTATCAAACTGAGCTGGACCGTGTTTCAGGTGGGCTGGTGTCCTGGCTTCAGCAGTAGCAGTCATTTTTCTCCTTCTTGGTAGCTGGTGCAGTGCAGTGTTTTGACTTTTGGCCTGGGAACAGAGCTGATAACAAGGATGTTTTGGTTTGGCCAAGGACTTTGTGAGCCTCATGCTCTGCCAGGGGGGATGGGAAGCCAGGAGGAAGCAGAGACAGGACACCTGACCCAAACTGACCAAAGAGGTATTCCATACCACAGCACGTCATGGCCAGGATGTAACTGGGAGTTAGCTGGAAGGGCTGGGAGTCTGCATGGTTGGAGGAGGTATCGGTCAGAGCTTGGTCGGGCTCGGGGGGCGAGTGATCGGTCAGCTGGTGGTGAGGTGTTGTATTCTCTTCCCTTGTTATTTCCTTTATCATTGTTATTATTGGTGGTAGCAGTAGTGATTTGTGTTCTACCTTAGTTACTAAACTGTTCTTATCTCAACCTGTGGGAGTTGCATTCTTTTCGATTCTCCTCTCTGTCCCTCCAAGAGCAGGGGAAGGGCAAGAAAGGGGGGGAAAGTGAGCGAACGAGTTACCTGACTGGGTTTAAACCACGACAGCTGGACTGGGTTAAACTGGGCTGGAGTGGATTATACTGAGCTGGAGTGTATTAAATATGGCTGGACTGGGTTAAACTGTGCTGGGCTGGATCAGACTGGGCTGGACTGTGTTAAACTTGTCTGGGCTGGATGCAAACTGGCCTGGAGTGGGTTAAACTGGGCTGGGCTGGGTTAAACTGGGGTGGACTGGATTATACTGAGCTGGTGTGTATTAAATATGGCTGGACTGGGTTAAACTGGGCTGGGCTGTATCAAACTGGGCTGGCCCGGGTTAAACTGGGCTGAGATGGATTTAACTGAGCTAGACTGAATTACTTTGGGCTGGACAGGGTTAAACTGTGCCAGAGTGAACTGAAGAGCGCTGGGCAGGATGAAAGTGAGCTAGACTGAGATAAATTGGGCTGGGCTGTATCAAACTGAGCTGGACTGTGTTTAAACTGATCTGGACTGTGTTAAACCGGGCTGGACTGGCTTAAATTGTGCTAGAGTGAACTGAAGTGGGCTGGGCTGGATCAAAGTGAGCTGGACTGGGTTAAACTGGGCTGGGTTGTATCAAACTGAACTGGACTGTGTTTAAACTGAGCTGGACTGGGTTAAACTGGGCTGGAGTGAACTGAAGTGGGCTGGGCTGGATCAAACTGAGCTGGAGTGGTTAAACTGGGCTGGGCTGGATCAGACTGGGCTGGACTGTGTTTAAAGTGGGCTGGACTGGGTTAAACTGGGCTGGAGTGGATTATACTGAGCTGGAGTGTATTAAATATGCTGGACTGGGTTAAACTGGGCTGGGATGGATTGAACTGATCTGGAGTGGATTAAACTGGGCTGGACATGGTTAAACTGTGCTAGAGTGAACTGGGCTGGGCTGAATAAAACTGAGCTGGACTGGGTTAAAGTGGGCTGGGCTGGGTTAAACTGGGTTGGACTGGGTTAAACTTGGCTGGGCTGGATTATACTGAGCTGGAGTGTATTAAGTATGGCTGGACTGGGTTAAACTGGTCTGGGCTGTAACAAACTGGGCTGGACTGGGTTAAACATGGCTGGACTAGGTTAAACCTGGCTGGGCTGGATTATACTGAGCTGGAGTGTATTAAATATGGCTGGACTGAGTTAAACTGGTCTGGGCTGTAACAAACTGGGCTGGACTGGGTTAAACATGGCTGGACTAGGTTAAACCTGGCTGGGCTGGATCAAACTGAGCTGGACTGTGTTTAAAGTGGACTGGAATGGGTTAAAGTGGGCTGGTCTGGATTTAACTGATCTGGAGTGGATTAAACAGGGCTGGACAGGGTTAAACTGTGCTAGAGTGAACTGAGCTGAGCTGGACTGGATTAAACTGGGCTGGACTGGGTTAAACTGTGCTAGAGTAAACTGAACTGGGCTGGGCAGGATTAAAGTGAGCTGGACTAGGTTAAACTGGGCTGGATTATATTGAGTTGGAGTGTATTAAATATGGCTGGACTAGGTTAATCTGGGCTGTGCTGGATTGAACTGAGCTGGACTGAATTAAATTTTGCTGGACTGCGTTAAAAAGTGCTAGAGTGAACTGAAGTGGGCTGGTCTGCATTAAACTGAGCTGGACTGGGTTAAACTGGGCTGGGCTGGATCAAAGTGAGCTGGACTAGGTTAAACTGGGCTGGACTGAGTTAAACTGGGCTGGACTGGGTTAAATTGAGCCAGACTGGATTAAACTGGGCTGGACTGCGTTAACCTGTGCTAGAGTGAAGTGAAACTGGGCTGTGTTAAATCAAACTGAGCTGGGCTGGGTTAAACTGTTCTGGCCTGGGTTAAACTGAGCTGGAGTGGATTATACTGAGCTGGAGTGTATTAAATATGGCTGGAGTGGGTTAAACTGGGCTGGGCTGTATCAAACTGGGCTGGACTGGGTTAAACTGGACTGGGCTGGATTGAATTGAGCTGGACTGGATTAAACTGAGCTGGAGTGGATTATACTGAGCTGGAGTGTATTAAATATGGCTGGACTGGGTTAAACTGTGCTGGGCTGGATCAAACTGGGCTGGACTGGGTTAAACTGGGCTGGGAAGGATTGAACTGATCTGGAGTGGATTAAACTAGGCTGGACAGGGTTAAACTGGGCTGGGCTGTATCAAACTGGACTGGACTGGGTTAAACTCGTCTGGACTGGGTTAAACTGGGCTGGGCTGTATCAACCTGGGCTGGACTGCGTTAAACTCGGCCTGACTGGGTTAAAGTGGGCTGGGCTGAACTGAGATGGACTGGATTAAACTGGTGTCGTGGTTTAAACCCAGTCAGGTAATTCGTTCGCTCACTTCCCCCCCCCCTTTCTTGCCCTCCCCCTGCTCTCGGAGGGATGGAGAGGAGAATTGAAAAGAATGCAACTCCTACGGGTTGAGATAAGAACAGTTTAGTAACTAAGGTATAACACAAATCACTACTGCTACCACCAATGATAATAATAATAAAGGAAATAACAAGGGAATACAACACCTCACCACCAGCCGACCGATAACTCGCCCCCCCCCCAAGCCCGACCAAGCTCCGACCGATACCTCCTCCAACCCTGCTGTCTCCCAGCCCTTCCGGCTAACTCCCAGTTACATCCTCGGCATGACATGCTGTGGTATGGAATACCTCTTTGGTCAGTTTGGGTCAGGTGTCCTGTCTCTGCTTCCTCCTGGCTTCCCCTCCCCCCTGGCAGAGCATGAGGCTCACAAAGTCCTTGGCCAAACCAAAACATCCTTGTTATCAGCTCTGTTCCCGAGCTGAAAGTCAAAACACTGCACTGCACCAGCTACCAAGAAGGAGAAAAATGACTGCTACTGCTGAACCCAGGACAACTGGTCTGGACTGGGTTAATCTGGCCTGGGCTGGATTGAACTGAGCTGGACTGGATTGAACTGGGCTGGACAAGGTTAAACTGTGCTAGAGTGAACTGAACTGGGCTGGGCTGGATTAAACTGGGCTGGAGTGTGTTAAATATGGCTGGACAGGGTAAATTGGGCTGGACTGTGTTAAACTGGGCCGAACTGGATTAATGTGGGCTGGAGGTAACTTAACTGGGATGGGCTGGATGAAACTGAGCTGGACTGGGTTAAACTGGGATGGGCTGGGTTAAACCGGGCTGTACGTGGTTAAATTTAGCTGGACTAGATTAAATTGGGCTGGACTGCATTAAACTGGGCTGGACTGTGTTTAACTGGGCTGGCCTGGATCAAACTGTGCTGGACTGGGTTAGACTTGGATGGACTGGGTTAAACTGGGCTGGGCTGGGTTAAACTGGGCTGGACAGGGTTAAACTGTGCTAGAGTGAACTGAACTGGGCTGGGCTGGATTAAAGTGAGCTGGACTGGGTTAAACAGGGCTGGGCTGGTTTGAACTGATCTGGACTGGATTAAACTGGGCTGGACTGGGTTAAACTGTGCTGGGCCGGATCAAACTGAGCTGGACTAGGTTAAACTTGGCTGGGCATGATTAAAGTGGGCTGGACTAAATTCAGCTGAGCTGGACTGTGTTTAAACTGAGCTGGAGTGTATTAAGTATGGCTGAACTGGGTTAAACTGGGCTGGGCTGTATGAAAATAGGCTTGATTGGGTTAAACTCTTCAGGACCGGGTTAAACTCAGCTGGCCTGGATTTAACTGAGCTGGACTGGATGAAACTGGTCTGGACTGTTTTAAACTTGGCTGGGATGGATCAAACTGAGCTGGACTAAGTTAAACTGGCTGGGCTTGATTAAAGTGTGCTGGACTGGGTTAAACTCGGCTGGGCTGGATTGAACTGAGCTGGACTGGATTAAACTGGGCTGGACAGGGTTAAACTGTGCTAGAGTGAACTGAACTGGGCTGGGCTGGATCTAACTGAGCTGGACTGGATTAAACCAGGCTAGACAGGATTAAATTGGGCTGGACTGAGTTGAAGTGGTCTGGACGGGGTTAAACTGGGCTGGACTGGGGTAAATTGATCTGGACTGGAATAAACTGGGCTGGACTGGGTTAAACTGAGCTGGACTGTGTTAAATTGAACTGGACAAGATTAAACTGGGCTCGGCTGAATCAAACTGAGCTGGACTAGGTTAAACTGGGCTGGGCTGGATCAACCTGACCTGGACTGGGTTAAACTGGGCTGGGCTGTATTAAACTGAGCTGGACAGGATTAAACTGGGCTGGACTGGGTTTGAGTGGGCTGGACAGGGTTAAATATAGCGGAACGGCATGAAACTGGGCTGGACAGGGTTATGGTTAGGGTTTATAGTTTTAGGGTTAGATTTATGGGTTAGGTTCGGGTTAGCGTTAGGGTTAGAGTTAGAGCAAATATTAGGGTTAGTCTTTAGGATTAGGGCTTAGGGTTAGTGTTAGGTTTAAGAGTTAGGTTTAAGTTTAGGGTTAGGGTTAGGATTAGGGTTAGGATTATTGTTAGTGTTGAGTGTTAGGGTTACGGGTTAGGGTTAGAGTTAAGTGTTAGGGTTAAGTTTAGGGTTAGGGTTAAGTGTTAGGGTTAGGGTTAGGGTTTAGTGATAGGATTACGGGTTAGGGTTAGAGCTAATGGTAGGTTTATTCTTTAGGTTTATGTTTTAGAGTTATGGTTTGGTTTAAGGATTAGGTGTTCGGGTGAGAGGGTTGGGATTTTGGGTTAGGGTTAGTGTTAGGTTTAAGATTTAGGTTTAAGTGTTAGGGTTACGGTTAGGAGTAGTATGAGTGTTTGTATTATTGTTAGTGTTAAGTGTTAGGGTTAAGCATTAGTTTTTGGGTTAGCATTAGAGTTAGGGTATGGACTCAGGTTTAGGGCTATGGGTTACGGGTTAGGATTTAGGATTAGGGTTAGGGTTATGGTTAGGTTTAAGTGTTAGGGTTAGGGTTACGTGTTAGGTTTAGGGTTAGGAGTTAGCCTTAGGGTTAGGGTTACGGGTTAGGGTTAGGAGTTAGGATTAGGGTTAGGGTTATAGTTAGGGTTAAGTCTTAGGGTTAGGGTTACGTGTTAGGGTTAGCGTTAGGGTTAGGGTTAGGAGTTAGGCTTAGGGTTAAGTGTTAGGGTTAGGGTTACGGGTTAGGGTTAGGAGTTAGGATTAGGGTTAGGGTTATGGTTAGGGTTAAGTCTTAGGGTTAGGGTTACGTGTTAGGGTTAGCGTTAGGGTTAGGGTTAGGAGTTAGGCTTAGGGTTAAGTGTTAGGGTTAGGGTTACGGGTTAGGAGTTAGGATTAGGGTTAGGGTTATGGTTAGGGTTAAGTGTTAGGGTTAGGGTTACGTGTTAGGGTTAGCGTTAGGGTTAGGGTTAGGAGTTAGGCTTAGGGTTAAGTGTTAGGGTTAGGGTTACGGGTTAGGAGTTAGGATTAGGGTTAGGGTTATGGTTAGGGTTAAGTCTTAGGGTTAGGGTTACGTGTTAGGGTTAGCGTTAGGGTTAGGGTTAGGAGTTAGGCTTAGGGTTAA
The DNA here is from genome assembly GCF_033815535.1 of Pezoporus flaviventris. NCBI lineage: Eukaryota > Metazoa > Chordata > Aves > Psittaciformes > Psittacidae > Pezoporus > Pezoporus flaviventris. Next base: position 14,112 of record NW_026892839.1, on the reverse strand, counting down.
GTGTTAGGGTTAGGGTTACGGGTTAGGAGTTAGGATTAGGGTTAGGGTTATGGTTAGGGTTAAGTCTTAGGGTAAGGGTACGTGTTAGGGTTAGCGTTAGGGTTAGGGTTAGGAGTTAGGCTTAGGGTTAAGTGTTAGGGTTAGGGTTACGGGTTAGGAGTTAGGATTAGGGTTAGGGTTATGGTTAGGGTTAAGTCTTAGGGTTAGGGTTACGTGTTAGGGTTAGCGTTAGGGTTAGGGTTAGGAGTTAGGCTTAGGGTTAAGTGTTAGGGTTAGGGTTACGGGTTAGGAGTTAGGATTAGGGTTAGGGTTATGGTTAGGGTTAAGTCTTAGGGTTAGGGTTACGTGTTAGGGTTAGCGTTAGGGTTAGGGTTAGGAGTTAGGCTTAGGGTTAAGTGTTAGGGTTAGGGTTACGGGTTAGGGTTAGGAGTTAGGATTAGGGTTAGGGTTATGGTTAGGGTTAAGTCTTAGGGTTAGGGTTACGTGTTAGGGTTAGCGTTAGGGTTAGGGTTAGGAGTTAGGCTTAGGGTTAAGTGTTAGGGTTAGGGTTACGGGTTAGGAGTTAGGATTAGGGTTAGGGTTATGGTTAGGGTTAAGTCTTAGGGTTAGGGTTACGTGTTAGGGTTAGCGTTAGGGTTAGGGTTAGGAGTTAGGCTTAGGGTTAAGTGTTAGGGTTAGGGTTACGGGTTAGGGTTAGGAGTTAGGATTAGGGTTAGGGTTATGGTTAGGGTTAAGTCTTAGGGTTAGGGTTACGTGTTAGGGTTAGCGTTAGGGTTAGGGTTAGGAGTTAGGCTTAGGGTTAAGTGTTAGGGTTAGGGTTACGGGTTAGGAGTTAGGATTAGGGTTAGGGTTATGGTTAGGGTTAAGTCTTAGGGTTAGGGTTACGTGTTAGGGTTAGCGTTAGGGTTAGGGTTAGGAGTTAGGCTTAGGGTTAAGTGTTAGGGTTACGGTTACGGGTTAGGGTTAGGAGTTAGGATTAGGGTTAGGGTTATGGTTAGGGTTAAGTCTTAGGGTTAGGGTTACGTGTTAGGGTTAGCGTTAGGGTTAGGGTTAGGAGTTAGGCTTAGGGTTAAGTGTTAGGGTTAGGGTTACGGGTTAGGAGTTAGGATTAGGGTTAGGGTTATGGTTAGGGTTAAGTCTTAGGGTTAGGGTTACGTGTTAGGGTTAGCGTTAGGGTTAGGGTTAGGAGTTAGGCTTAGGGTTAAGTGTTAGGGTTAGGGTTACGGGTTAGGGTTAGGAGTTAGGATTAGGGTTAGGGTTATGGTTAGGGTTAAGTCTTAGGGTTAGGGTTACGTGTTAGGGTTAGCGTTAGGGTTAGGGTTAGGAGTTAGGCTTAGGGTTAAGTGTTAGGGTTAGGGTTACGGGTTAGGAGTTAGGATTAGGGTTAGGGTTATGGTTAGGGTTAAGTCTTAGGGTTAGGGTTACGTGTTAGGGTTAGCGTTAGGGTTAGGGTTAGGAGTTAGGCTTAGGGTTAAGTGTTAGGGTTAGGGTTACGGGTTAGGAGTCAGGATTAGGGTTAGGGTTATGGTTAGGGTTAAGTCTTAGGGTTAGGGTTACGTGTTAGGGTTAGCGTTAGGGTTAGGGTTAGGAGTTAGGCTTAGGGTTAAGTGTTAGGGTTAGGGTTACGGGTTAGGAGTTAGGATTAGGGTTAGGGTTATGGTTAGGGTTAAGTCTTAGGGTTAGGGTTACGTGTTAGGGTTAGCGTTAGGGTTAGGGTTAGGAGTTAGGCTTAGGGTTAAGTGTTAGGGTTAGGGTTACGGGTTAGGGTTAGGAGTTAGGATTAGGGTTAGGGTTATGGTTAGGGTTAAGTCTTAGGGTTAGGGTTACGTGTTAGGGTTAGCGTTAGGGTTAGGGTTAGGAGTTAGGCTTAGGGTTAAGTGTTAGGGTTAGGGTTACGGGTTAGGAGTTAGGATTAGGGTTAGGGTTATGGTTAGGGTTAAGTCTTAGGGTTAGGGTTACGTGTTAGGGTTAGCGTTAGGGTTAGGGTTAGGAGTTAGGCTTAGGGTTAAGTGTTAGGGTTAGGGTTACGGGTTAGGGTTAGGAGTTAGGATTAGGGTTAGGGTTATGGTTAGGGTTAAGTCTTAGGGTTAGGGTTACGTGTTAGGGTTAGCGTTAGGGTTAGGGTTAGGAGTTAGGCTTAGGGTTAAGTGTTAGGGTTAGGGTTACGGGTTAGGAGTTAGGATTAGGGTTAGGGTTATGGTTAGGGTTAAGTCTTAGGGTTAGGGTTACGTGTTAGGGTTAGCGTTAGGGTTAGGGTTAGGAGTTAGGCTTAGGGTTAAGTGTTAGGGTTAGGGTTACGGGTTAGGGTTAGGAGTTAGGATTAGGGTTAGGGTTATGGTTAGGGTTAAGTCTTAGGGTTAGGGTTACGTGTTAGGGTTAGCGTTAGGGTTAGGGTTAGGAGTTAGGCTTAGGGTTAAGTGTTAGGGTTAGGGTTACGGGTTAGGAGTTAGGATTAGGGTTAGGGTTATGGTTAGGGTTAAGTCTTAGGGTTAGGGTTACGTGTTAAGGTTAGCGTTAGGGTTAGGGTTAGGAGTTAGGCTTAGGGTTAAGTGTTAGGGTTAGGGTTACGGGTTAGGGTTAGGAGTTAGGATTAGGGTTAGGGTTATGGTTAGGGTTAAGTCTTAGGGTTAGGGTTACGTGTTAGGGTTAGCGTTAGGGTTAGGGTTAGGAGTTAGGCTTAGGGTTAAGTGTTAGGGTTAGGGTTACGGGTTAGGAGTTAGGATTAGGGTTAGGGTTATGGTTAGGGTTAAGTCTTAGGGTTAGGGTTACGTGTTAGGGTTAGCGTTAGGGTTAGGGTTAGGAGTTAGGCTTAGGGTTAAGTGTTAGGGTTAGGGTTACGGGTTAGGGTTAGGAGTTAGGATTAGGGTTAGGGTTATGGTTAGGGTTAAGTCTTAGGGTTAGGGTTACGTGTTAGGGTTAGCGTTAGGGTTAGGGTTAGGAGTTAGGCTTAGGGTTAAGTGTTAGGGTTAGGGTTACGGGTTAGGAGTTAGGATTAGGGTTAGGGTTATGGTTAGGGTTAAGTCTTAGGGTTAGGGTTACGTGTTAGGGTTAGCGTTAGGGTTAGGGTTAGGAGTTAGGCTTAGGGTTAAGTGTTAGGGTTAGGGTTACGGGTTAGGGTTAGGAGTTAGGATTAGGGTTAGGGTTATGGTTAGGGTTAAGTCTTAGGGTTAGGGTTACGTGTTAGGGTTAGCGTTAGGGTTAGGGTTAGGAGTTAGGCTTAGGGTTAAGTGTTAGGGTTAGGGTTACGGGTTAGGAGTTAGGATTAGGGTTAGGGTTATGGTTAGGGTTAAGTCTTAGGGTTAGGGTTACGTGTTAGGGTTAGCGTTAGGGTTAGGGTTAGGAGTTAGGCTTAGGGTTAAGTGTTAGGGTTAGGGTTACGGGTTAGGGTTAGGAGTTAGGATTAGGGTTAGGGTTATGGTTAGGGTTAAGTCTTAGGGTTAGGGTTACGTGTTAGGGTTAGCGTTAGGGTTAGGGTTAGGAGTTAGGCTTAGGGTTAAGTGTTAGGGTTAGGGTTACGGGTTAGGAGTTAGGATTAGGGTTAGGGTTATGGTTAGGGTTAAGTCTTAGGGTTAGGGTTACGTGTTAGGGTTAGCGTTAGGGTTAGGGTTAGGAGTTAGGCTTAGGGTTAAGTGTTAGGGTTAGGGTTACGGGTTAGGGAGTTAGGATTAGGGTTAGGGTTATGGTTAGGGTTAAGTCTTAGGGTTAGGGTTACGTGTTAGGGTTAGCGTTAGGGTTAGGGTTAGGAGTTAGGCTTAGGGTTAAGTGTTAGGGTTAGGGTTACGGGTTAGGAGTTAGGATTAGGGTTAGGGTTATGGTTAGGGTTAAGTCTTAGGGTTAGGGTTACGTGTTAGGGTTAGCGTTAGGGTTAGGGTTAGGAGTTAGGCTTAGGGTTAAGTGTTAGGGTTAGGGTTACGGGTTAGGAGTTAGGATTAGGGTTAGGGTTATGGTTAGGGTTAAGTCTTAGGGTTAGGGTTACGTGTTAGGGTTAGCGTTAGGGTTAGGGTTAGGAGTTAGGCTTAGGGTTAAGTGTTAGGGTTAGGGTTACGGGTTAGGAGTTAGGATTAGGGTTAGGGTTATGGTTAGGGTTAAGTCTTAGGGTTAGGGTTACGTGTTAGGGTTAGCGTTAGGGTTAGGGTTAGGAGTTAGGCTTAGGGTTAAGTGTTAGGGTTAGGGTTACGGGTTAGGAGTTAGGATTAGGGTTAGGGTTATGGTTAGGGTTAAGTCTTAGGGTTAGGGTTACGTGTTAGGGTTAGCGTTAGGGTTAGGGTTAGGAGTTAGGCTTAGGGTTAAGTGTTAGGGTTAGGGTTACGGGTTAGGGTTAGGAGTTAGGATTAGGGTTAGGGTTATGGTTAGGGTTAAGTCTTAGGGTTAGGGTTACGTGTTAGGGTTAGCGTTAGGGTTAGGGTTAGGAGTTAGGCTTAGGGTTAAGTGTTAGGGTTAGGGTTACGGGTTAGGAGTTAGGATTAGGGTTAGGGTTATGGTTAGGGTTAAGTCTTAGGGTTAGGGTTACGTGTTAGGGTTAGCGTTAGGGTTAGGGTTAGGAGTTAGGCTTAGGGTTAAGTGTTAGGGTTAGGGTTACGGGTTAGGAGTTAGGATTAGGGTTAGGGTTATGGTTAGGGTTAAGTCTTAGGGTTAGGGTTACGTGTTAGGGTTAGCGTTAGGGTTAGGGTTAGGAGTTAGGCTTAGGGTTAAGTGTTAGGGTTAGGGTTACGGGTTAGGAGTTAGGATTAGGGTTAGGGTTATGGTTAGGGTTAAGTCTTAGGGTTAGGGTTACGTGTTAGGGTTAGCGTTAGGGTTAGGGTTAGGAGTTAGGCTTAGGGTTAAGTGTTAGGGTTAGGGTTACGGGTTAGGAGTTAGGATTAGGGTTAGGGTTATGGTTAGGGTTAAGTCTTAGGGTTAGGGTTACGTGTTAGGGTTAGCGTTAGGGTTAGGGTTAGGAGTTAGGCTTAGGGTTAAGTGTTAGGGTTAGGGTTACGGGTTAGGGTTAGGAGTTAGGATTAGGGTTAGGGTTATGGTTAGGGTTAAGTCTTAGGGTTAGGGTTACGTGTTAGGGTTAGCGTTAGGGTTAGGGTTAGGAGTTAGGCTTAGGGTTAAGTGTTAGGGTTAGGGTTACGGGTTAGGAGTTAGGATTAGGGTTAGGGTTATGGTTAGGGTTAAGTCTTAGGGTTAGGGTTACGTGTTAGGGTTAGCGTTAGGGTTAGGGTTAGGAGTTAGGCTTAGGGTTAAGTGTTAGGGTTAGGGTTACGGGTTAGGGTTAGGAGTTAGGATTAGGGTTAGGGTTATGGTTAGGGTTAAGTCTTAGGGTTAGGGTTACGTGTTAGGGTTAGCGTTAGGGTTAGGGTTAGGAGTTAGGCTTAGGGTTAAGTGTTAGGGTTAGGGTTACGGGTTAGGAGTTAGGATTAGGGTTAGGGTTATGGTTAGGGTTAAGTCTTAGGGTTAGGGTTACGTGTTAGGGTTAGCGTTAGGGTTAGGGTTAGGAGTTAGGCTTAGGGTTAAGTGTTAGGGTTAGGGTTACGGGTTAGGAGTTAGGATTAGGGTTAGGGTTATGGTTAGGGTTAAGTCTTAGGGTTAGGGTTACGTGTTAGGGTTAGCGTTAGGGTTAGGGTTAGGAGTTAGGCTTAGGGTTAAGTGTTAGGGTTAGGGTTACGGGTTAGGGTTAGGTTAGGGATTAGGGTTAGGGTTATGGTTAGGGTTAAGTCTTAGGGTTAGGGTTACGTGTTAGGGTTAGCGTTAGGGTTAGGGTTAGGAGTTAGGCTTAGGGGTTAAGTGTTAGGGTTAGGGTTACGGGTTAGGAGTTAGGATTAGGGTTAGGGTTATGGTTAGGGTTAAGTCTTAGGGTTAGGGTTACGTGTTAGGGTTAGCGTTAGGGTTAGGGTTAGGAGTTAGGCTTAGGGTTAAGTGTTAGGGTTAGGGTTACGGGTTAGGGTTAGGAGTTAGGATTAGGGTTAGGGTTATGGTTAGGGTTAAGTCTTAGGGTTAGGGTTACGTGTTAGGGTTAGCGTTAGGGTTAGGGTTAGGAGTTAGGCTTAGGGTTAAGTGTTAGGGTTAGGGTTACGGGTTAGGAGTTAGGATTAGGGTTAGGGTTATGGTTAGGGTTAAGTCTTAGGGTTAGGGTTACGTGTTAGGGTTAGCGTTAGGGTTAGGGTTAGGAGTTAGGCTTAGGGTTAAGTGTTAGGGTTAGGGTTACGGGTTAGGGTTAGGAGTTAGGATTAGGGTTAGGGTTATGGTTAGGGTTAAGTCTTAGGGTTAGGGTTACGTGTTAGGGTTAGCGTTAGGGTTAGGGTTAGGAGTTAGGCTTAGGGTTAAGTGTTAGGGTTAGGGTTACGGGTTAGGAGTTAGGATTAGGGTTAGGGTTATGGTTAGGGTTAAGTCTTAGGGTTAGGGTTACGTGTTAGGGTTAGCGTTAGGGTTAGGGTTAGGAGTTAGGCTTAGGGTTAAGTGTTAGGGTTAGGGTTACGGGTTAGGGTTAGGAGTTAGGATTAGGGTTAGGGTTATGGTTAGGGTTAAGTCTTAGGGTTAGGGTTACGTGTTAGGGTTAGCGTTAGGGTTAGGGTTAGGAGTTAGGCTTAGGGTTAAGTGTTAGGGTTAGGGTTACGGGTTAGGAGTTAGGATTAGGGTTAGGGTTATGGTTAGGGTTAAGTCTTAGGGTTAGGGTTACGTGTTAGGGTTAGCGTTAGGGTTAGGGTTAGGAGTTAGGCTTAGGGTTAAGTGTTAGGGTTAGGGTTACGGGTTAGGGTTAGGAGTTAGGATTAGGGTTAGGGTTATGGTTAGGGTTAAGTCTTAGGGTTAGGGTTACGTGTTAGGGTTAGCGTTAGGGTTAGGGTTAGGAGTTAGGCTTAGGGTTAAGTGTTAGGGTTAGGGTTACGGGTTAGGAGTTAGGATTAGGGTTAGGGTTATGGTTAGGGTTAAGTCTTAGGGTTAGGGTTACGTGTTAGGGTTAGCGTTAGGGTTAGGGTTAGGAGTTAGGCTTAGGGTTAAGTGTTAGGGTTAGGGTTACGGGTTAGGAGTTAGGATTAGGGTTAGGGTTATGGTTAGGGTTAAGTCTTAGGGTTAGGGTTACGTGTTAGGGTTAGCGTTAGGGTTAGGGTTAGGAGTTAGGCTTAGGGTTAAGTGTTAGGGTTAGGGTTACGGGTTAGGAGTTAGGATTAGGGTTAGGGTTATGGTTAGGGTTAAGTCTTAGGGTTAGGGTTACGTGTTAGGGTTAGCGTTAGGGTTAGGGTTAGGAGTTAGGCTTAGGGTTAAGTGTTAGGGTTAGGGTTAGGGTTAGGAGTTAGGATTAGGGTTAGGGTTATGGTTAGGGTTAAGTCTTAGGGTTAGGGTTACGTGTTAGGGTTAGCGTTAGGGTTAGGGTTAGGAGTTAGGCTTAGGGTTAAGTGTTAGGGTTAGGGTTACGGGTTAGGAGTTAGGATTAGGGTTAGGGTTATGGTTAGGGTTAAGTCTTAGGGTTAGGGTTACGTGTTAGGGTTAGCGTTAGGGTTAGGGTTAGGAGTTAGGCTTAGGGTTAAGTGTTAGGGTTAGGGTTACGGGTTAGGAGTTAGGATTAGGGTTAGGGTTATGGTTAGGGTTAAGTCTTAGGGTTAGGGTTACGTGTTAGGGTTAGCGTTAGGGTTAGGGTTAGGAGTTAGGCTTAGGGTTAAGTGTTAGGGTTAGGGTTACGGGTTAGGAGTTAGGATTAGGGTTAGGGTTATGGTTAGGGTTAAGTCTTAGGGTTAGGGTTACGTGTTAGGGTTAGCGTTAGGGTTAGGGTTAGGAGTTAGGCTTAGGGTTAAGTGTTAGGGTTAGGGTTACGGGTTAGGGTTAGGAGTTAGGATTAGGGTTAGGGTTATGGTTAGGGTTAAGTCTTAGGGTTAGGGTTACGTGTTAGGGTTAGCGTTAGGGTTAGGGTTAGGAGTTAGGCTTAGGGTTAAGTGTTAGGGTTAGGGTTACGGGTTAGGAGTTAGGATTAGGGTTAGGGTTATGGTTAGGGTTAAGTCTTAGGGTTAGGGTTACGTGTTAGGGTTAGCGTTAGGGTTAGGGTTAGGAGTTAGGCTTAGGGTTAAGTGTTAGGGTTAGGGTTACGGGTTAGGGTTAGGAGTTAGGATTAGGGTTAGGGTTATGGTTAGGGTTAAGTCTTAGGGTTAGGGTTACGTGTTAGGGTTAGCGTTAGGGTTAGGGTTAGGAGTTAGGCTTAGGGTTAAGTGTTAGGGTTAGGGTTACGGGTTAGGAGTTAGGATTAGGGTTAGGGTTATGGTTAGGGTTAAGTCTTAGGGTTAGGGTTACGTGTTAGGGTTAGCGTTAGGGTTAGGGTTAGGAGTTAGGCTTAGGGTTAAGTGTTAGGGTTAGGGTTACGGGTTAGGAGTTAGGATTAGGGTTAGGGTTATGGTTAGGGTTAAGTCTTAGGGTTAGGGTTACGTGTTAGGGTTAGCGTTAGGGTTAGGGTTAGGAGTTAGGCTTAGGGTTAAGTGTTAGGGTTAGGGTTACGGGTTAGGAGTTAGGATTAGGGTTAGGGTTATGGTTAGGGTTAAGTCTTAGGGTTAGGGTTACGTGTTAGGGTTAGCGTTAGGGTTAGGGTTAGGAGTTAGGCTTAGGGTTAAGTGTTAGGGTTAGGGTTACGGGTTAGGAGTTAGGATTAGGGTTAGGGTTATGGTTAGGGTTAAGTCTTAGGGTTAGGGTTACGTGTTAGGGTTAGCGTTAGGGTTAGGGTTAGGAGTTAGGCTTAGGGTTAAGTGTTAGGGTTAGGGTTACGGGTTAGGGTTAGGAGTTAGGATTAGGGTTAGGGTTATGGTTAGGGTTAAGTCTTAGGGTTAGGGTTACGTGTTAGGGTTAGCGTTAGGGTTAGGGTTAGGAGTTAGGCTTAGGGTTAAGTGTTAGGGTTAGGGTTACGGGTTAGGAGTTAGGATTAGGGTTAGGGTTATGGTTAGGGTTAAGTCTTAGGGTTAGGGTTACGTGTTAGGGTTAGCGTTAGGGTTAGGGTTAGGAGTTAGGCTTAGGGTTAAGTGTTAGGGTTAGGGTTACGGGTTAGGGTTAGGAGTTAGGATTAGGGTTAGGGTTATGGTTAGGGTTAAGTCTTAGGGTTAGGGTTACGTGTTAGGGTTAGCGTTAGGGTTAGGGTTAGGAGTTAGGCTTAGGGTTAAGTGTTAGGGTTAGGGTTACGGGTTAGGAGTTAGGATTAGGGTTAGGGTTATGGTTAGGGTTAAGTCTTAGGGTTAGGGTTACGTGTTAGGGTTAGCGTTAGGGTTAGGGTTAGGAGTTAGGCTTAGGGTTAAGTGTTAGGGTTAGGGTTACGGGTTAGGGTTAGGAGTTAGGATTAGGGTTAGGGTTATGGTTAGGGTTAAGTCTTAGGGTTAGGGTTACGTGTTAGGGTTAGCGTTAGGGTTAGGGTTAGGAGTTAGGCTTAGGGTTAAGTGTTAGGGTTAGGGTTACGGGTTAGGAGTTAGGATTAGGGTTAGGGTTATGGTTAGGGTTAAGTCTTAGGGTTAGGGTTACGTGTTAGGGTTAGCGTTAGGGTTAGGGTTAGGAGTTAGGCTTAGGGTTAAGTGTTAGGGTTAGGGTTACGGGTTAGGGTTAGGAGTTAGGATTAGGGTTAGGGTTATGGTTAGGGTTAAGTCTTAGGGTTAGGGTTACGTGTTAGGGTTAGCGTTAGGGTTAGGGTTAGGAGTTAGGCTTAGGGTTAAGTGTTAGGGTTAGGGTTACGGGTTAGGAGTTAGGATTAGGGTTAGGGTTATGGTTAGGGTTAAGTCTTAGGGTTAGGGTTACGTGTTAGGGTTAGCGTTAGGGTTAGGGTTAGGAGTTAGGCTTAGGGTTAAGTGTTAGGGTTAGGGTTACGGGTTAGGGTTAGGAGTTAGGATTAGGGTTAGGGTTATGGTTAGGGTTAAGTCTTAGGGTTAGGGTTACGTGTTAGGGTTAGCGTTAGGGTTAGGGTTAGGAGTTAGGCTTAGGGTTAAGTGTTAGGGTTAGGGTTACGGGTTAGGAGTTAGGATTAGGGTTAGGGTTATGGTTAGGGTTAAGTCTTAGGGTTAGGGTTACGTGTTAGGGTTAGCGTTAGGGTTAGGGTTAGGAGTTAGGCTTAGGGTTAAGTGTTAGGGTTAGGGTTACGGGTTAGGGTTAGGAGTTAGGATTAGGGTTAGGGTTATGGTTAGGGTTAAGTCTTAGGGTTAGGGTTACGTGTTAGGGTTAGCGTTAGGGTTAGGGTTAGGAGTTAGGCTTAGGGTTAAGTGTTAGGGTTAGGGTTACGGGTTAGGAGTTTGGATTAGGGTTAGGGTTATGGTTAGGGTTAAGTCTTAGGGTTAGGGTTACGTGTTAGGGTTAGCGTTAGGGTTAGGGTTAGGAGTTAGGCTTAGGGTTAAGTGTTAGGGTTAGGGTTACGGGTTAGGAGTTAGGATTAGGGTTAGGGTTATGGTTAGGGTTAAGTCTTAGGGTTAGGGTTACGTGTTAGGGTTAGCGTTAGGGTTAGGGTTAGGAGTTAGGCTTAGGGTTAAGTGTTAGGGTGAGGGTTACGTTGGGTTAGGAGTTAGGATTAGGGTTAGGGTTATGGTTAGGGTTAAGTCTTAGGGTTAGGGTTACGTGTTAGGGTTAGCGTTAGGGTTAGGGTTAGGAGTTAGGCTTAGGGTTAAGTGTTAGGGTTAGGGTTACGGGTTAGGGTTAGGAGTTAGGATTAGGGTTAGGGTTATGGTTAGGGTTAAGTCTTAGGGTTAGGGTTACGTGTTAGGGTTAGCGTTAGGGTTAGGGTTAGGAGTTAGGCTTAGGGTTAAGTGTTAGGGTTAGGGTTACGGGTTAGGAGTTAGGATTAGGGTTAGGGTTATGGTTAGGGTTAAGTCTTAGGGTTAGGGTTACGTGTTAGGGTTAGCGTTAGGGTTAGGGTTAGGAGTTAGGCTTAGGGTTAAGTGTTAGGGTTAGGGTTACGGGTTAGGGTTAGGAGTTAGGATTAGGGTTAGGGTTATGGTTAGGGTTAAGTCTTAGGGTTAGGGTTACGTGTTAGGGTTAGCGTTAGGGTTAGGGTTAGGAGTTAGGCTTAGGGTTAAGTGTTAGGGTTAGGGTTACGGGTTAGGAGTTAGGATTAGGGTTAGGGTTATGGTTAGGGTTAAGTCTTAGGGTTAGGGTTACGTGTTAGGGTTAGCGTTAGGGTTAGGGTTAGGAGTTAGGCTTAGGGTTAAGTGTTAGGGTTAGGGTTACGGGTTAGGGTTAGGAGTTAGGATTAGGGTTAGGGTTATGGTTAGGGTTAAGTCTTAGGGTTAGGGTTACGTGTTAGGGTTAGCGTTAGGGTTAGGGTTAGGAGTTAGGCTTAGGGTTAAGTGTTAGGGTTAGGGTTACGGGTTAGGAGTTAGGATTAGGGTTAGGGTTATGGTTAGGGTTAAGTCTTAGGGTTAGGGTTACGTGTTAGGGTTAGCGTTAGGGTTAGGGTTAGGAGTTAGGCTTAGGGTTAAGTGTTAGGGTTAGGGTTAGGGTTACGGGTTAGGAGTTAGGATTAGGGTTAGGGTTATGGTTAGGGTTAAGTCTTAGGGTTAGGGTTACGTGTTAGGGTTAGCGTTAGGGTTAGGGTTAGGAGTTAGGCTTAGGGTTAAGTGTTAGGGTTAGGGTTACGGGTTAGGAGTTAGGATTAGGGTTAGGGTTATGGTTAGGGTTAAGTCTTAGGG